>NW_027250664.1:98665-103665 GCF_044704955.1 Pristiophorus japonicus | reverse complement strand
GTTTCCCCGGGGGTGAGCTGTGTCCCTGTCCCCGGGGGTGAGCTGTGTCCCTGTCCCCGGGGGTGAGCTGTGTCCCCGGCTCCGGGGGTGAGCTGTGTCCCCGGGGGTGAGCTGTGTCCCCGGGGGTGAGCTGTGTCCCTGTCCCCGGGGGTGAGCTGTGTCCCTGTCCCCGGGGGTGAGCTGTGTCCCTGCCCCCGGGGGTGAGCTGTGTCCCCGGGGGTGAGCTGTGTCCCTGTCCCCGGGGGTGAGCTGTGTCCCCGGGGGTGAGCTGTGTCCCTGTCCCCGGGGGTGAGCTGTGTCCCTGCCCCCGGGGGTGAGCTGTGTCCCCGGGGGTGAGCTGTGTCCCTGCCCCGGGGGTGAGCTGTGTCCCCGGGGGTGAGCTGTGTCCCCAGCTCCGGGGGTGAGCTGTGTCCCTGTCCCCGGGGGTGAGCTGTGTCCCTGTCCCCGGGGGTGAGCTGTGTCCCCGGGGGTGAGCTGTGTCCCTGGCCCCGGGGGTGAGCTGTGTCCCTGCCCCCTGGGGTGAGCTGTGTCCCTGGGGGTGAGCTGTGTCCCCGGGGGTGAGCTGTGTCCCTGTCCCCGGGGGTGAGCTGTGTCCCCAGCTCCGGGGGTGAGCTGTGTCCCCGGGGGTGAGCTGTGTCCCTGGGGGTGAGCTGTGTCCCTGGCCCCGGGGGTGAGCTGTGTCCCCAGCTCCGGGGGTGAGCTGTGTCCCTGTCCCCGGGGGTGAGCTGTGTCCCCGGGGGTGAGCTGTGTCCCTGTCCCCGGGGGAGAGCTGTGTCCCCGGGGGTGAGCTGTGTCCCCGGGGGTGAGCTGTGTCCCTGGGGGTGAGCTGTGCCCCCGGGGGTGAGCTGTGTCCCTGTCCCCGGGGGTGAGTTGTGTCCCTCGCCCCTCTATCTGCCTGCCCCGGGTACCTGGTAGTATTTGATGGCCTTGGTGAGAGGCTCCACATTGACGGTCTCGTCCAGCTGGTCCTTGTGTAGGAGTTCAATGAGGAAATCCAGCGATCGTTCATGGACACTCATCTCAGGGTAAAGGCCTCCGATCTTCTTGTACACGTCCACACTGCACTGACCCAGGGCCCTGGGGAGCACGGCACAGTCAGTCAATCAGGCCCACACATCGCTCAGATATAGACCCCTGACTACTCCCTGACCTCCCACCCCCACCCCTGACCTCAGTATCTACTCCCTGACCTCCCACCCCCACCCCAGTGTCTACTCCATGACCTCCCACCCCTGACCTCAGTGTCTACTCCATGACCTCCCACCCCCACCCTCCCACCCTGACCCCAGTGTCTACTCCCTGACCTCCCATCCCCACCCCAGACCTCAGTCTACTCCCTGACCTCCCACCCCTGACCGCAGTGTCTACTCCCTGACCTCCCACCCCGACCCCAGTGTCTACTCCCTGACCTCCCACCCCGACCCCTGACCCGTGTCTACTCCCTGACCTCCCACCCCGACCCCAATGTCTATTCCCTGACCTCCCACCCCGACCCCAGTGTCTACTCCCTGACCTCCCACCCGACCCCAGTGTCTACTCTCTGACCTCCCACCCCAACCCCTGACCTCAGTGTCTACTCTCTGACCTCCCAGCCCGACCTCGGACCTTTCTGTTGCCAGTCCCCGACCTGTGTCTACTCTCTGACCTCTCACCCCGACCCGACCTCAGTGTCTACTTGCTGACCTCTCACCCCGACCCCAGTGTCTACTCCCTGACCTCCCACCCCGACCCTTGACCTCACTTTGTCTACTACCTGACCTCCAGCCCGACCTCCCCCCCCCCCCCCTGAAGTGGCTGCAGGGATTGTGGATGCATTGGTTGTAATGTACCAAAATTCCCTGGATTCTGGGGAGGTCCCAGCGGATTGGAAAACTGCAAATGTAACGCCCCTATTTAAAAAAGGAGGCAGACAAAAAGCAGGAAACTATAGACCAGTTAGTCTAACATCTGTGGTTGGGAAAATGCTGGAGTCCATTATTAAGGAAGTACTGGAAAGACCTTTAGAAAATCATATTACAACCAAGCAGAGTTCGGTCAGGCAGAGACAGCATGGATTTATGAAGGGGAAGTCATGTTTGACAAATTTGCTGAAATTCTTTGAGGATGTAACGAACAGGATGGATAAAGGGGAACCAGTGGATGTGGTGTATTTGGATTTCCAGAAGGCATGTGACAAGGTGCCACATAAAAGGTTACTGCACAAGATAAAAGTTCACGGGGTTGGGGGTAATATATTAGCATGGATAGAGGATTGGCTAACTAACAGAAAACAGAGAGTCGGGATAAATGGGTCATTCTCTGGTTGGTAACCAGTAACTAGTGGGGTGCCACAGGGATCAGTGCTGGGACCCCAACTATTTACACTCTATATTAATGACTTGGATGAAGGGACCGAGTGTAATGTCGCCAAGTTTACTGATGATACAAAGATGGGAGGAAAAGCAATGTGTGAGGAGGACACAAAAAATCTGCAAAGGGATGTAGACAGGCCAAGTGAGTGGGCAAAAATTTGGCAGATGGGGTAAAATGTGGTAAAATGTGAGGGTTATCCACTTTGGTAGGAAAAATAGAAAAGCAAATTATTATTTAAATGGGGAGAGATTACAAAATGCTGCAGTACAGAGGGACCTGGGGGTCCTTGTGCATGAAACACAAAAAGTTAGTATGCAGATACAGCAAGTGATCAGGAAAGCAAATGGAATCTTGGCCTTTATTACAAGGGGGATAGAGTATAAAAGCAGAGAAGTCCTGCTACAACTATACAGGGTATTGGTGAGGCCACACCTGGAGTACTGCGTGCAGTTATGGTCTCCATATTTAAGGAAGGATATACATTGGAGGCTTTTCAGAGAAGGTTCACTCGGTTGATTCCGGACATGAGGGAGTTGAGCAGGTTGGGCTTAAACTCATTGCAGTTCAGAAGACTTGAGAGGTGATCTTATTGAAACGTATACATTTCTGAGGGGGGTGGACAAGATAGATGCAGAGGATGTTTCCCCTCGTGAAGGAATCTAGAACTAGGGGGCATAGTTTCAAAATAAGGGGCCACCCATTTAAAACTGAGATGAGGAGGAATTTCTTCTCTCAGAGGGTTGTAAATCTGTGGAACTCTCTGCCCCCGAGAGCTGTGGAGGTTGGGTCATTGAATAAATTTAAGACAGAGGTAGACAGATTTTTGAGCGATAAGGGAATAAAGGGTTATGGAGAGCAGGCGGGGAAGTGGAGCTGAGTCAATGATCAGATCAGCCATGATCGTATTAAATGGCGGAGCAGGCTCGAGGGGCCGTATGGCCTACTCCTGCTCCTATTTCTTATGTTCTTATGTAGAGGGAGCTTTACTCTGTATCTAACCCGTGCTGTACCTGTCCTGGGAGTGTTTGATGGGACAGTGTAGAGGGAGCTTTACTCTGTATCTAACCCATGCTGTACCTGTCCTGGGAGTGTTTGATGGGACAGTGTAGAGGGAGCTTTACTCTGTATCTAACCCATGCTGTACCTGCCCTGGGAGTGTTTGATGGGACAGTGTAGAGGGAGCTTTACTCTGTATCTAACCCGTGCTGTACCTGTCCTGGGAGTGTTTGATGGGACAGTGTAGAGGGAGCTTTACTCTGTATCTAACCCATGCTGTACCTGTCCTGGGAGTGTTTGATGGGACAGTGTAGAGGGAGCTTTACTCTGTATCTAACCCATGCTGTACCTGCCCTGGGATGTTTGATGGGACAGTGTAGAGGGAGCTTTACTCTGTATCTAACCCCGTGCTGTACCTGCCCTGGGAGTGTTTGATGGGACAGTGTAGAGGGAGCTTTACTCTGTATCTAACCCTGTGCTGTACCTGCCCTGGGAGTGTTTGATGGGGCAGTGTAGAGGGAGCTTTACTCTGTATCTAACCCCCTGTACCTGCCCTGGGAGTGTTTGATGGGACAGTGCAGAGGGAGCTTTACTCTGTAGGCTGTGGAGGGCTGGATCATTGAATATATTTAAGGCAGAGATAGACAGATTTTTGAGTGATAAGGGAATAAAGGGTTATGGGGAGCGGGCGGGGAAGTGGACCTGAATCCATGATCAGATCAGCCATGATCGTATTAAATGGCGGAGCAGACTCGAGGGGCCGAACGGCCGACTCCTGCTCCTATTTCTTATGTTCTGATTACACCACCTCCCTGCCACACTCCCCCCTCCCCCTCCCCCTCCCCCGCCCCCCGCAGCCCGTTCACCGCCCCCTGACCCTCGCGCTCGGTGCTATACTCACTGTTCATATTTGTGGAGTGTGGCCTGGAGCAGGGTGAGTGAGTAAACCAGCCCGGCCCCAAAGCTCATCTGCTCTCCCACAGCTCCCCGCAGCCCAGGGCGCTGGGTATAGTCCTCGTTCAGCTCAAACTTCTCCTGCGCCTGTTTACTGATCAGCTCAGCCTGCAAAGGAAGCAAATGGTCAGCACTGCCCAACCGGCAGTCCTCAACACCCGTCTCCCCTCTCCCCTCTCCCCCCCGGGGCCCCACCCACTGACCCCTGGGCCGCACCCCTCCCCCCTCCCCCCCCCCCCGGCCACCTGAGGCCCACCCGGACCGACCCCCACCCTTCCCCCCCCCGGGCCCTCCCCCCCTCTACCCCCAACCTGGGGCCCCACCCCCTGACCTCTGGGCCCTCCCCTCCCCTCCCCCTCACCCGGATCATCCCCACCCCTCCCGCCGGGCCCCCCCCCCCTTCCTGGGGCCCCACCCTCTCAACCCTTCCCTGGGGCCGACCCTCTCCCTCACTCAGTATCCTCACCACGTCCAGCACCTCCCCTCCCCCACCTCACCCCAAGTCCCACCCCTCCCCCGCTCCTCTCTACCCTCCTCCCCCCCCCCCCCCCCCCCCGGGCCTACCTTACAGATCAGGCGAGGGATGAGCAGGAGGACCAGGATGGAGTCGTGGTCGCCACCATGCCGCAGGAAGGAATCGGGCATAAAGGACGTGAGCAGCGAGACGTGACGGTTTGCCTGTTGTACCTCCATCTTAC
>NW_027250664.1:0-98465 GCF_044704955.1 Pristiophorus japonicus | reverse complement strand
GGTGATGGTCCTGACTTGCTCCCACACTGCAATGTTCTCAGGCCAGGTCCCGAGTCTGATGTCGGTGGGTGGTGCGTCAATTCTTTTAATGCGGGGTGACTGTCGCACACCGGCCATCACACGGGATTGACGGAGCTCGGCTTGGTCCAGTGGCCAGGGGGATCCAAGACGATTGGAGCCCAGACTCTGCTGCATGGGCCTTGCACACACTCAGAAACATACTCCTACTGTCCTCCCTCCCTCGGGTCCTCTCTCCCTGCTCTCAGAGCTCTCTGTGTCGGTGAGCACATTATAATCTCCTGTTCTCCACCTGCTGATCCCAGTTTGAGTCCCTGGGGTTTAAGTCACTTGAGCACATTGCTGGAGAGAGAGTTTATCCAGAGTATAGAGAGTCCCATGTGTTGCTCAATATCAGGCAGCAGCTTCAACTTGGCAGTGTGGCCCTGTCCTGCCCCACAACAATGGCCTGTTCTACCCTTCAGTCAGGTCGGCAGGCGGGTGAGTAGGGAGCCTGGTTGTAGGTCCCTATCTGGTACAAAGCAACTCCCAGGTGGAAAGACACAAAAGCATTTAAAATGCTCTTGCTCACATTTCAATTCAAATACAGTCCCTCATGCTCTCGACAAATTAACCCGCAACTTACATTAGCAATAGGGACAGGATGTTTTATCGGGGGGAGAAAAGACTGATAAAACCAGAGAGAATACAAATACAATTAGAATCACAAGGCCATTCGGCCCATCGTGCCTGTGCTGGCTCTGACACTCTCCCGCTCTTTCCCCACAGCCCGGCAAATCTTTCCCTTCAACCAGGAATCCAATTCCCTTTTCAAGTTACGATTGAATTCAGGCAGCGCATTTCTGATCCTCGCCACTCGCTGCATAAAGATACATTCCCTCATGTCCCCTCTGGCTCTTTGGCCAATGACCTTAACTCTGTGCCCTCTGGTTACTGACCTTCCTGTCACCTGTTCACTCTCTCTCTCCACCCTTCATGATTCTGAACACTTCTCTCAAATCTCCCCGTAACCATCTCTGCTCTGCTCCAAGGAGAACAGATCCAGTCTCTCCCAGTCACTGAAGTCCCTCATCCCTGGAACCATTCTCATAAATTCCCCCTGCACCCTCTCCAAGGCCTTCACATCCTTCTAAAGTGCAGTGCCCAGAATTGGACACAGTACTCTCGTTGAGGCCGAACCAGTGCTTTATAAAAGTTATCATAACTTCCTTGCTTTTGTACTCTGTGCCTCTATTTATGAAGCCTAGGATCCCGTAAGCTTTTTAACCGCTTTCCCAACCTGCCCTGCCACCGACAATGATTTGTGCCCATACCTCCCGCTCTCTCTGTTCCTGCACCACCTTTCACGTGGTACGTGGAGCTTGCAACTGTACCTTAGCGTGAGCCTTGGTCTCTGCGAATTTGATCTTGAAGTCGATGATCTCGGGGGGTGGCTGCTGCTCTCGCTCCGCTGTTGCCTCCTGCTGGCTCATCAACTCACGGTTCACATCCTGTAAACACAGCACGGGGTCAGGGGTCAGGGGTCAAACTGAGCACAGCACGGGGTCAGACTGGGCACAGCACGGGGTCAGGGGTCAGACTGAGCACAGCACGGGGTCAGACTGGGCACAGCACAGGTTCAGGGGTCAGACTGAGCACAGCACGGGGTCAGACTGAACACGGGGTCAGGGGTCAGACTGAGCACAGCACAGGTTCAGGGGTCAGACTGAGCACAGCACGGGGGCAGACTGGGCACAGCATGGGGTCAGGGGTCAGACTGAACAGCACGGGGTCAGGGGTCAGACTGAACACAGCACGGGGTCAGGGGTCAGACTGAACACAGCACGGGGTCAGGGGTCAGACTGAGCGCAGCACGGGGTCAGACTGGGCACAGCACAGGGTCAGGGGCCAGACTGAGCACAGCACGGGGTCAGACTGGGCACAGCACGGGGTCAGGGGTCAGACTGAGCACAGCACGGGGTCAGACTGGGCACAGCACGGGGTCAGGGGTCAGACTGAGCAAAGCACGGGGTCAGACTGAACACGGGGTCAGGGGTCAGGCTGAGCACAGCACAGGTCAGGGGTCAGGCTGAGCACAGCACAGGTCAGGGGTCAGGCTGAACACAGCACGGGGTCAGGGGTCAGGCTGAGCACAGCATGGGGTCAGACTGAGCACAACACGGGGTCAGGGGTCAGACTGAGCACAGCACGGGTTCAGGGGTCAGACTGAACACAGCACGGGGTCAGACTGAACACAGCACGGGGTCAGGGGTCAGGCTGAGCACAGCACGGGGTCAGACTGAACACAGCACGGGGTCAGGGGTCAGGCTGAGCACAGCACGGGGTCAGGGGTCAGACTGAGCATGGGGTCAGGGGTCAGACTGAGCACAGCACGGGGTCAGACTGAGTACTGTCAGTTGGTGATCAGGGACTTGGGCCCCGTGTGACGGAGGGCCCCGTGTGTCGGGGGGCCCCGTGTGACGGGGGGCCCCGTGTGACGGGGGGCCCCGTGTGACGGAGGGCCCCGTGTGTCGGGGGGCCCCGTGTGACGGGGGGCCCCGTGTGTCGGGGGGCCCCGTGTGACGGGGGGCCCCGTGTGACGGGGGGCCCCGTGTGTCGGGGGGCCCCGTGTGTCGGGGGGCCCCGTGTGTCGGGGGGCCCCGTGTGTCGGGGGGCCCCGTGTGTCGGGGGGCCCCGTGTGACGGGGGGCCCCGTGTGTCGGGGGGCCCCGTGTGTCGGGGGGCCCCGTGTGTCCCGTGTGTCGGGGGGCCCCGTGTGTCGGGGGGCCCCGTGTGTCGGGGGGCCCCGTGTGTCGGGGGGCCCCGTGTGTCGGGAGCTCGGCCGCCGTTTGCTGACCTGGAGATGTGAGGTCAGCTCTCGGTATTTTTTGATGGTTTGTTGATAGTCAGCGACGGTTTCCTGAGCGGCTTCCACCCGTTTGGCGGCATCCCGAACACGGGCAGTACCCAGGTCCAGCTGTTCCCGTAACTCCAGCTCCGTCTCCCGAGAGTTCTCCTGAAGCTCGTCGTTCATTTCATTAATGGCTTCCTGGAAAACAAGGATTAGACTTCACACCAGGCAGGTTATAGATCACACCCCACATACACCGGGACCCCTGCTCCCCGGTGACCCCTCCCTCTGACCCCGCCCAGTGACCCTGCTCCCCGATGACCCCGATCCCCAGTCACCCCGATGACCCCAATGAGCCCTCCCGGTGACCACAATCCCCAGGCACCCCGATCCTGAGTGACCCCCGGTGAACCCTCCCGGTGACCCCATTCTCCGATGACCCCACACCGAGTCGGAATTCACTCACCAGGTCGCTGACGGTCTCTCGCAGCTCCCGCACTTTCTCCTCCAGATCCAGATTCCTCTCCGTCAGAGTCTCCACCATCTCCTCCGCTCCCAGCGCCGCATCGACCTGCGACACGGACCGGAGTTAGACCGCCGACACCGACCGGAGTTAGACCGGCGACACCGACCGGAGTTAGACCGGCGACACCGACCGGAGTTAGACCGCCGACACCGACCGGAGTTAGACCGGCGACACCGACCGGAGTTAGACCGCCGACACCCACCGGAGTTAGACCGGCGACAACGACCGGAGTTAGACCGCCGACACCGACCGGAGTTAGACCGGCGACACCGACCGGAGTTAGACCGCCGACACCGACCGGAGTTAGACCGCCGACACCGACCGGAGTTAGACCGCCGACACCGACCGGAGTTAGACCGCCGACACCGACCGGAGTGAGACCGCCGACACCGACCGGAGTTAGACCGCCGACACCGACCGGAGTTAGACCGGCGACACCGACCGGAGTTAGACCGCCGACACCGACCGGAGTTAGACCGGCGACACCGACCGGAGTTAGACCGCCGACACCGACCGGAGTTAGACCGCCGACACCGACCGGAGTGAGACCGCCGACACCGACCGGAGTTAGACCGCCGACACCGACCGGAGTTAGACCGCCGACACCGACCGGAGTTAGACCGCCGACACCGACCGGAGTTAGACCGCCGACACCGACCGGAGTTAGACCGCCGACACCGACCGGAGTTAGACCGCCGACACCGACCGGAGTTAGACCGCCGACACCGACCGGAGTTAGACCGCCGACACCGACCGGAGTTAGACCGCCGACACCGACCGGAGTTAGACCGCCGACACCGACCGGAGTGAGACCGCCGACACGGACCGGAGTTAGACCGCCGACACCGACCGGAGTTAGACCGCCGACACCGACCGGAGTTAGACCGGTGAGGGGCGGGGGGAGAGAGGGGCCAGGGGGAGGGGGGGTGCGGAGAGGGGGGGTGAGGAGAGGGGGGAGCAGAGGATCCGGGGCCCGGGGGAGGAGGAGGAGGCGGAGAGGGGCCGGGGGGGGGGGGAGAGAGGAGAGGGGGGGGGGAGGAGGAGAGGGGCCGGTGGGAGGGGGTGGGGGAGGGAGGAGTGGGGCCGGGGGGAGAGGAGAGGGGTCAGTGGGTGGGGCTGGGGGGAGGGAAAGGGGCCAGGGGCGGGGAGGAGGGGTCGGTGGGAGGGGCTGGGGGGGAAGAGAGGTCGGAGGGAGGTGCCAGGTCGGGGAGAGGGGGTGGGGAGGAGAGGGGTCGGGGGGAGGGGGGAGGAGAGGGGTCGGGGGGAGGGGGGGGGAGAGGGGCCGGGTCGGGGAGGGGGGGGGGTGAGGAGAGGGGTCGTGGGGAGGGGCCGGGGAGGGGGAGGGGGGGAGAGGGGCAGGGGGGAGGGGAGGAGGGAGAGGGGTCGTGGGGAGGAGGAGGGGGGGAGAGGGGGGGAAGGGGTCGGAGGGAGAGGGGTGGAGAGGGGTCGGGGGGAGGTGCCGGGTCGGGGAGAGGGGGGGGGGGGGGGGAGGAGAGGGGTCGGGGGGAGGGGGAGGTGTCGGGGAAGAGGGGCAGGGACCCTCCGTCGCTCCAATCGATACTCGGACCCACTCACTGACCTGCTCTTTCAGCTCGTCGATGGTCTTTTCGGCCAATTTCATTTCCTCCAGAAGCTTCTCCCTCTGTTGCCTCAGGGTCTCCAGCTCTCCGCTCTTCTTCTCCATCACCTTCTGCAGCTTGCTGTGCTCCTGCTTCTCGGAGGCTGATAGATCTCGCATCCTGGGGGGGCGTCACAGACAGTTAGCAGCTAGAATAGACTGACAAATGATACTTAAAGGGTTGACGGTGGATAGACAATGGCAAACATTTAAAGATCACATGGATGAACTTCAACAATTGTACATCCCTGTCTGGAGTAAAAATAAAACAGGGAAGGTGGCTCAACTGTGGCTAACAAGGGAAATTAAGGATAGTGTTAAATCCAAGGAAGAGGCATATAAATTGGCCAGAAAAAGCAGCAAACCTGAGGACTGGGAGAAATGTAGAATTCAGCAGAGGAGGACAAAGGGTTTAATTCGGAGGGGAAAATAGAGTACGAGAGGAAGCTTGCTGGGAACATAAAAACTGACTGCAAAAGCTTCTATAGATATGTGAAGAGAAAAAGATTAGTGAAGACAAACGTAGGTCCCTTGCAGTCAGATTCAGGTGAATTTATAATGGGAAACAAAGAAATGGCGGACCAGTTGAACAAATACTTTGGTTCTGTCTTCATGAAGGAAGACATAAATAACCTTCCGAATGTACGAGGGGACCGAGGGTCTAGTGAGAAGGAGGAACTGAAGGAGATCTTTATTAGGCGGGAAATTGCGTTCGGGAAATTGATGGGATTGCGGGCTGATAAATCCCCAGGGCCTGATAGGCTGCATCCCAGAGTACTTCAGGAAGTGGCCCTAGAAATAGTGGATGCATTGGTGATCATTTTCCAACAGTCTATCGACTCTGGATCAGTTCCTATGGACTGGAGGGTAGCTAATGTAACACCACTTTTTAAAAAAGGAGGGAGAGAGAAAGCGGGTAATTATAGACCGGTTAGCCTGACATCAGTGGTGGGAAAAATGTTGGAATCAATTATTAAAGATGAAATAGCAGCACATTTGGAAAGCAGTGACAGGATCGGTCCAAGTCAGCATGGATTTATGAAAGGGAAATCATGCTTGACAAATCTTCTGGAATTTTTTGAGGATGTAACTCGTAGAGTGGACAAGGGAGAACCAGTGGATGTGGTGTATTTGGACTTTCAAAAGGCTTTTGACAAGGTCCCACACAAGAGATTGGTGTGCAAAATCAAAGCACATGGTATTGGGGGTAATGTATTGACGTGGATAGAGAACTGGTTGGCAGACAGGAAGCAGAGAGTCGGGATAAACGGGTCCTTTTCAGAATGGCAGGCAGTGACTAGTGGAGTGCCGCAGGGCTCAGTGCTGGGACCCCAGCTATTTACAATATACATCAATGATTTGGATGAAGGATTCGAGTGTAATATCTCCAAGTTTGCAGATGACACTAAACTGGGTGGCGGTGTGAGCTGTGAGGAGGACGCTAAGAGGCTGCAGTGTGACTTGGACAGGTTAGGTGAGTGGGCAAATGCATGGTAGATGCAGTATAATGTGGATAAATGTGAGGTTATCCACTTTGGTGGCAAAAACACGAAGTCAGAATATTATCTGAATGGTGGCAGATTAGGAAAAGGGGAGGTGCAACGTGACCTGGGTGTCATGGTATATCAGTCACTGAAAGTTGGCATGCAGGTACAGCAGGCGGTGAAGAAGGCAAATGGTATGTTGGCCTTCATAGCTAAGGGATTTGAGTATTGGAGCAGGGAGGTCTTACTGCAGTTGTACAGGGCCTTGGTGAGGCCTCACCTGGAATAGTGTGTTCAGTTTTGGTCTCCTAATCTGAGGAATGACGTTCTTGCTATTGAGGGAGTGCAGTGAAGGTTCACCAGACTGATTCCAGGGATGGCTGGACTGACATATGAGGAGAGACTGGATCAACTGGGCCTTTATTCACTGAAGTTTAGAAGGATGAGAGGGGATCTCATAGAAACATATAAAATTCTGACGGGATTGGACAGGTTAGATCCAGGGGACACAGTCTAAGGATAAGGGGTAAGCCATTTAGGACCGAGATGAGGAGAAACTTCTTCACTCAGAGAGTTGTTAACCTGTGGAATTCCCTGCCGCAGAGAGTTGTTGATGCCAGTTCATTGGATATATTCAAGAGGGAGTTAGATATGGCCCTTACGGCTGAGGGGATCAAGGGGTATGGAGAGAAAGCAGGAATGGGGTACTGAGGTGAATGATCAGCCATGATCTTATTGAATGGTGGTGCAGGCTCGAAGGGCCGAATGGCCTACTCCTGCACCTATTTTCTATGTTTCTATGATGATGACGATGGGGGTGGGGGGGCAGTGGACAGTGAGCACTACCTTCACACAATAACCGCAGCATAGCCAAACACACCACTTCCCACTAGGTGAACCCAGCTCCCAGGTTTGCTCTTCTGACTAGTGGGATGCCGCAGGGCTCAGTGCTGGGACCCCAGCTATTTACAATATACATTAATGATTTAGATGAAGGAACTGAATGTAATATCTCCAAGTTTGCAGATGACACTAAGCTGGGTGGCGGTGTGAGCTGTGACTCCTGACTCCGTATCTCAGGCCATTCACATCGGGCCGTTTTCATTGAACAGGGAGGATTGCAGAGAGGTTTTTCAAGTTATGAAGGGATGGGACAGGACTGTTGGAAACGAACTGTTTGCAGGGATTGTCCCTTCATTCGAGACCCTGATACCTCCCAGATTAGAGAGCAGGAAACATGCTCCAACAGAGGGTTGCAGTGTTAGTGACTCAGGGAGAGTCGTCAATAGTTAGGGATTGGTTAGACAGGTGGGTGAAGGAGCGGGGATAAAGAGCCATGGGAAGAGTGGACACCTGTGGAGGATAAACACCAGGATGGGTTGGTGGGGCCGAGTGACCTCACCTCTCCTACACCAAGTGGCTGATACTTCAATATAGGTTATGAGCTCAAGTTAATGGCAGGTCACTGTTGTAAACAACCGGTGTACCTCAGCTATCGCAGTGGGTTCAGTGGGTACAGGGGGTGATGGGTGAGTGGGACTTGGTACGAGTTAGGACATGGGCACAGGGGGTGATGGGTGAGCGGGACTTGGTACGAGTTAGGACACGGGGTACAGGGGTGATGGGTGAGCGGGACTTGGTACGAGTTAGGACACAGGGTACAGGGATGATGGGTGAGTGGGACTTGGTACGAGTTAGGACACGGGGTACAGGGGTGATGGGTGAGTGGGACTTGGTACGAGTTAGGACACGGGGTACAGGGGTGATGGGTGAGTGGGACTTGGTACGAGTTAGGACATGGGCACAGGGGGTGATGGGTGAGTGGGACTTGGTACGAGTTAGGACACGGGGTACAGGGATGATGGGTAAGCGGGACTTGGTACAAGTTAGGACACGGGGTACAGGGGTGATGGGTGAGCGGGACTTGGTACGAGTTAGGACACGGGGTACAGGGATGATGGGTGAGCGGGACTTGGTACGAGTTAGGACACGGGTACAGGGGTGATGGGTGAGCGGGACTTGGTGCGAGTTAGGACATGGGGTGATGGGTGAGCGGGATTTGGTGCGAGTTAGGACACGGGGCAGTGAGCACAGGGGGTGATGGGTGAGCGGGATTTGGTACGAGTTAGGACACGGGGTACAGGGGTGATGGGTGAGTGGGACTTGGTGCGAGTTAGGACACGGGGCAGTGAGCACAGGGGGTGATGGGTGAGCGGGACTGGGTGCGAGTTAGGACACGGGGCAGTGAGCACAGGGGGTGATGGGTGAGCGGGACTGGGTGTGAGTTAGGACACGGGGCAGTGAGCACAGGGGGTGATGGATGAGCGGGACTGGGTGTGAGTTAGGACACGGGGTCAGTGAGCACAGGGGGTGATGGGTGAGCGGGACTGGGTGTGAGTTAGGACACGGGGCAGTGAGCACAGGGGGTGATGGGTGAGCGGGACTGGGTGTGAGTTAGGACACGGGGCAGTGAGCACAGGGGGTGATGGGTGAGCGGGACTGGGTGTGAGTTAGGACACGGGGCAGTGAGCACAGGGGGTGATGGGTGAGCGGGACTGGGTGCGAGTTAGGACACGGGGTACATGGGTGATGGGTGAGCGGGACTGGGTGCGAGTTAGGACACGGGGTACAGGGATGATGGGTGAGCGGGACTGGGTGCGAGTTAGGACACGGGGTACAGGGGTGATGGGTGAGCGGGACTTGGTGCGAGTTACAACACAGGCAGCCGAGTTTTGGATGAGCTGAAGTTTATGGAGGGAATAAGGAACCAGTATAATATTAGGCCCAAATTGGTCGATGAAATTTGTTGATCGACCTCAGTCTCAATGGTGTGTTGAGCAAGAGATATCTGTCAGAACAGAGGAATCTGTTCTGCAATCCCGGAATGCAGTGTTGTGCAAGTTAAGCTTCCTGTCAGCACAACTTCATTCAAAGTCCCTCCCCCATGCAACGGTGGAAAGTCTGACAGAGCTGCTGGGCTTGGGCTGATGCTGCAACTGCAGGGACTCGCTGGGCCAGGAGTGCAGCAGGGGCAGTATCCAGGAGATAATGACCCGGGGCATAATATCACAGCACCATGGGATCAACTCAGAAATAACCAACTGGCTCTTTGCTAGTCCCTGTTAGATCAATCCCAAACTAATCCCACTGCCCCGCTCACTCTCCATAGTCCTGTATCAATCCCAAACTAATCCCACTGCCCCGCTCTCTCCCCATAGTCCTGTATCAATCCCAAACTAATCCCACTGCCCCGCTCACTCCCCATAGCCCTGTATCAATCCCAAACTAATCCCACTGTCCCGCTCTCTCCCCATAGCCCTGTATCAATCCCAAACTAATCCCACTGTCCCGCTCTCTCCCCATAGCCCTGTATCAATCCCCAAACTAATCCCACTGCCCCGCTCTCTCCCCATAGCCCTGTATCAATCCCCAAACTAATCCCACTGCCCCGCTCTCTCCCCATAGCCCTGTATCAATCCCCAAACTAATCCCACTGCCCCGCTCTCTCCCCATAGTCCTGTATCAATCTCCAAACTAATCCCACTGCCCCGCTCTCTCCCCATAGTCCTGTATCAATCCCAAACTAATCCCACTGCCCCGCTCTCTCCCCATAGTCCTGTATCAATCTCCAAACTAATCCCACTGCCCCGCTCTCTCTCTATAGTCCTGTATCAATCCCCAAACTAATCCCACTGTCCCGCTCTCTCCCCATAGCCCTGTATCAATCCCCAAACTAATCCCACTGCCCCGCTCTCTCCCCATAGTCCTGTATCAATCCCAAACTAATCCCACTGCCCCGCTCACTCCCCATAGCCCTGTATCAATCCCAAACTAATCCCACTGTCCCGCTCTCTCCCCATAGCCCTGTATCAATCCCAAACTAATCCCACTGTCCCGCTCTCTCCCCATAGCCCTGTATCAATCCCCAAACTAATCCCACTGCCCCGCTCTCTCCCCATAGCCCTGTATCAATCCCCAAACTAATCCCACTGCCCCGCTCTCTCCCCATAGCCCTGTATCAATCCCCAAACTAATCCCACTGCCCCGCTCTCTCCCCATAGTCCTGTATCAATCTCCAAACTAATCCCACTGCCCCGCTCTCTCCCCATAGTCCTGTATCAATCCCAAACTAATCCCACTGCCCCGCTCTCTCCCCATAGTCCTGTATCAATCTCCAAACTAATCCCACTGCCCCGCTCTCTCTCTATAGTCCTGTATCAATCCCCAAACTAATCCCACTGTCCCGCTCTCTCCCCATAGCCCTGTATCAATCCCCAAACTAATCCCACTGCCCCGCTCTCTCCCCATAGTCCTGTATCAATCCCAAACTAATCCCACTGCCCCGCTCTCTCCCCATAGTCCTGTATCAATCCCCAAACTAATCCCACTGTCCCGCTCTCTCCCCATAGCCCTGTATCAATCCCCAAACTAATCCCACTGTCCCGCTCTCTCCCCATAGTCCTGTATCAATCCCAAACTAATTCCACTGCCCCGCTCTCTCCCCATAGTCCTGTATCAATCCCAAACTAATCCCACTGCCCCGCTCTCTCCCCATAGTCCTGTATCAATCCCCAAACTAATCCCACTGTCCCGCTCTCTCCCCATAGCCCTGTATCAATCCCCAAACTAATCCCACTGTCCCGCTCTCTCCCCATAGTCCTGTATCAATCCCAAACTAATTCCACTGCCCCGCTCTCTCCCCATAGCCCTGTATCAATCCCAAACTAATCCCACTGCCCCGCTCTCTCCCCATAGCCCTGTATCAATCCCAAACTAATTCCACTGCCCCGCTCTCTCCCCATAGCCCTGTATCAATCCCAAACTAATTCCACTGCCCCGCGCTCTCCCCATAGTCCTGTATCAGCCCCAAACTAATCCCACTGCCCCGCTCTCTCCCCATAGCCCTGTATCAGTCCCAAACTAATTCCACTGCCCCGCTCTCTCCCCATAGTCCTGTATCAGCCCCAAACTAATTCCACTGCCCCGCGCTCTCCCCATAGTCCTGTATCAGCCCCAAACTAATCCCACTGCCCCGCTCACTCTCCATAGTCCTGTATCAATCCCCAAACTAATCCCACTGTCCCGCTCTCTCCCCATAGCCCTGTATCAGCCCCAAACTAATCCCACTGGCCCGCTCTCTCCCCATAGCCCTGTATCAGCCCCAAACTAATCCCACTGGCCCGCTCTCTCCCCATAGCCCTGTATCAATCCCAAACTAATCCCACTGCCCCGCTCTCTCCCCATAGTCCTGTATCAATCCCAAACTAATCCCACTGGCCCGCTCTCTCCCCATAGCCCTGTATCAGTCCCAAACTAATCCCACTGGCCCGCTCTCTCCCCATAGTCCTGTATCAGCCCCAAACTAATCCCACTGCCCCACTCTCTCGCCATAGTAGTTTACGAGAATGGTTCCAGGGATGAGGGATTACAGTTACGTGGATAGACTGGAGAAGCTGGGGTTGTTCTCTCTAGAGCAGAGAAGGCGAAGAGGAGATTTGATCGAGGTCAAAATCATGAGGGGTCTGGACAGAGTAGAGAGAGAGAAACTGTTCCCATTGGTGGAAGGGTGGAGAACCAGAGGACACAGATTGAAGGTGATTAGCAACATAACCAAAGGTGACATGAACAAAAATGCAACAAGTGGTTAGGATTTGGAATGCATTGCTTGAATAGGTGCCTTTGATCGGGAATTGGATAAATCAGAGAAATGTACAGCACAGAATGAGGCCATTCAGCCCATCATGTCTGAGCCGGCCGACCAAGAGCTACCCAGCCTAATCCCACTTTCCAGCTCTCGGTCCGTAGCCCTGTCGGTTACAGCACTTCAGGTACACATCCAGGTACTGTTTAAATGTTGAGGTCTTCTGCCTCTACCATGAAAACAATTCTCCTCAAATCCCCACTAAACCTCCGAAGCAGTTACTTCAAATCTCGTCCTCCTGGTTATTAACGCTTCTGCCAAGGGAAACAGGTCCTTCCTATCCACTCTATCCAGGCCCCTCATAATTTTATACACCTCAATCAGGTCTCCCCTCAGCCTCCTCTATTCCAAAGAAAACAGACCCAGCCTATCCAATCTTTCCTCATAGCTAAAATTCTCCAGTCCAGGCAACATTCTTGTAAATCTCCTCTGCACCCTCTCTAGTGCAATCACATCTTTCCTGTAATGTGGTGACCAGAACTGCATGCAGTACTCCAGCTGTGGTCTAAAAAGTATTTTATACAGTTCAAGCATAACTTCCCTGCTCTTGTATTCCATGCCTCGACTAATAAAGACAAGTATTCCGTATGCCTTCTTAACCACCTTTTCTACCTGGCCTGCTACCTTCAGGGATCTGTGGACCTGCACTCCCAGGTCCCTTTGTTCCTCTACACTTCTCAGTGTCCTACCATTTAATGTGTATTCCCTTTCCTTGTTAGCCCTCCCCAAATGCATCACCTCACACTACTCTGGATTGAATTCCATTTGCCACTGTTCTGCCCACCTGACCATTTCATTGATATCTTCCTGCAGTCCGCAGCTTTCTTCTTCATTATCAACCACACAGCCTATTTTAGTATCATCTGTAAACTTCTTAATCATACCCTCTACATTCAAGGCCAAGTCATTGATATATACCACAAAAAGCAAGGGACCTAGCACTGAGCCCTGCGGAACCCCACTGGAAACATCCTTCCAGTCACAAAAACACCATCAACCATTACCCTTTGCTTCCTGCCTCTGAGCCAATTTTGGATCCAATTTGCCACTTTGCCCTGGATCCCATGGGCTACTACTTTCGTGACCAGTCTGCCATGTGGGATCTTATCAAAAGCTTTGTTAAAGTCCATATACACTACATCGTACACACTGCCCTCATCGACTCTCCTGGTTACCTCCTCAAAAAATTCAATCAAGTTAGTCAGACACAACCTTCCCTTAACAAATCCACACTGACTGTACTTGATTAATCCATGTCTTTCTAAATGAAGATTTATCCTGTCCCTCAGGAATTTTTCCAATAATTTTCCCACCACTGAGGTTAGGCTGACTGGCCTGTAATTACTCGGCCTATCCCTTTCTCCCTTTTTAAACAAAGGTACAACATTAGTAGTCCTCCAGGCCTCTGGCGCCACACCTGTAGCCAGAGAGGATTGGAAAATGATGGTCAGAGCCTCTGCTATTTCCTCTTTTGCTTCTCTTAACCGCCTGGGTACATTTCATCCGGGCCTGGGGATTTATCCACTTTCAAAGATGCTAAACCCCTTAAAAACATAGAAATTTACAGCGCAGAAGGCCATTTCAGTCCATCGTGTCTGCGCCGACAAAGAGCCGCAGGGTTAAAGGTTATATACAAACCCATGAACAATGACGGAAAGGCAAAGAGCACCCGGCCCAACCAGTCCGCCCCACACAACTGCGACACCCCTTACACTGAAACATTCTACACTCCACCCCAACCGGAGCCATGTGATCTCCTGGGAGAGGCAAAAACCAGATAAAATCCCAGGCCGATTTAGGGAGAAAAAATCTGGGAAAATTCCTTTCCGACCCATCCAGGCGATCGACACTAGTCCAGGAGATCACCCTGGCCGCATTCTATCCCCTGCAGTACTTACCATTATATCTGCACCGTCCAACAAAAGGTCATCCAGTCTAATCCCAATTACCAGCTCTGGGTCTGTAACCCTGCAGGTTACTGCACTTTAAGTGCCCATCCAACCATCTCTTAAAAGTGGTGAGGGTTTCTGTATCCACCACTTTTCCAGGCAGCGAGTTCCAGATCCCCACAACCCTCTGCGTAAAGAAGCCCCCCTCAAATCCCCTCTAAACCTTCCACCAACCACCTTAAAACTATGCCCCCTCGTAATAGCCCCCTCCACCAATGGAAATAGACCCTTACTATCCACTATGTCCAGGCCCCTCAATATTTTGTACACCTCAATGAGGTCTTCTCTCAACCTCCTCTGTACCAATGAGAACAAACCCAGCCTATTCAATCTGTCCTCATAACTAAGATTCTCCATTCCAGGCAGCATCCTCGTAAATCTCCTCTGCACCCTCTCTAGTGCAATCACGTCCTTCTTATAATACGGTGACCAGAACTGCACGCAGTACTCCAGCTGTGGCCTAACCAAAGTATTATACAATTTAAGCATAACCTCCCTGCTCTTATATTCTATGCCTCGGCCAATAAAGGCAAGCATTCCGTATGCCTTCTTAACCACCTTATCCACCTGGCCTGCTCCTTTCAGGGATCTGTGGACAAGCACTCCAAGGTCCCTTTGTTCATCTACACTATTAAGTGGCCTAACGCTTAATGTGTGTACCCTTTCCTTATTAGCCCTCCCGAAGTACATCACCTCACACTTTTCTGAATTAAATTCCACTTGCCACTGCTCTGCCCACCTGACCAGTCGATTGATATCCTCCTGCAGCCCATGACTTTCCTCTTCATTATCAACCACACAGACAATTTTAGTGTCATCTGTAAACTTCTTAAATATACTCCCTATATTCAAATCTAAATCATTGATATATTACCACAAAAAGCAAGGGACCCAGCACTGAGCCCTGCGGAACCCCACTGGAAACATCCTTCCAGTCACAAAAACATCCATCAACCATTACCCTTTGCTTCCTGCCTCTGAGCCAATTTTGGATCCAACTTGCCACTTTGCCCTGGATCCCATGGGCTTTAACCTTCATGACCAGTCTACCATGTAGGACCTTATCAAAAGCTTTGCTAAAGTTCATATATACTACATCGTATGCACTGCCCTCATCGACCCTCTTGGTTACCTCCTCAAAAAATTCAATCAGGTTCGTCAAACATGATCTTCCCTTAACAAATCCGTGCTGACTGTCCCTAATTAATCCTTGCCTTTCCAAATGCAGATTTATCCTGTCTTTCAGGATTTTTTCCAATAATTTTCCCACCACTGAGGTTAGACTGACTGGCCTGTAATTACCCGGCCTAACCCTTTCTCCCTTCTTAAACAGGGGTACCACATTAGCAGTCCTCCAATCCTCCAGCACCATGCTCAGATCCAAAGAGGACTGGAAAATGATGGTCAAGGCCTCTGCTATTTCCTCTTTTACTTCACTCAACAGCTTGGGATGCATTTCATCCAGGCCTGGAGACTTATCCACTTTCAAAGCTGCTAAACCCTTTAATACTTCCTCTCTCACTATATTTATTTCATCCAGAATATCACACTCCTCCTCGATAGCAGTATCTGCATTGCCCCTTTCCTTTGTGAAAACAGATGCAAAGTATTCGTTAAGAACCACCAACATCTTCTGCCTCCACACAAAGATTACCCTCATGGTCTCTAATAGGCCCTACCCTTTCCTTAGTTACCCTCTTACTCTTAATATATTTAAAGAACATCTTTGGATTTGCCTTAATTTTACTGGCCAAGAATTTCTCGTGCTCTCTCTTAGCATTCCTAATACCCTTTTTAATTTTGCCTCTTAACTTTCTATATTCCTCTAAAGATTCTAAAGTATTTAACCGTAGATATGTGACATAAGCGTCCCTTTTTTTCTTTACCTCCCCCTGTAAGTCCCTAGACATCCAGGGGGTTCTAGAATTATTACTCCCACCCTTTTTCTTTAAGGGCACATGTTTGACCTGAGCCTCCGGATCTCCTCCTTGAATGCCTCCCACTGTTCCGACACTGATTTACCCACAAGTAGCTGTTTCCAGTCCACTTCCTCTCTCACTATGTTTATTTCATCTAATATTTCACACTCCTCCTCCCGGATTGCAATGTCTGCATTGCCCCTCTCTTTCATGAAAACAGACGCAGAGTATTCATTAAGAACTATACCCACATCTTCCGCCTCCATACACACATTCATCATCATCATAGGCAGTCCCTCGGAATCGAGGGAGACTTGCTTCCACTCTTAGAATGAGTCCTTAGGTGGCTGAACAGTTCAATACGAGAGCCACAGTCTCTGTCACAGGTGGGACAGACAGTGGTTGAGGGAAAGGGAGGGTGGGACTGGTTTGCCGCACACTCCTTCCGCTTGGTTTCTGCATGCTCTCGGCGATGAGACTCGAGGTGCTCAGCGCCCTCCCGGATGCTCTTCCTCTACTTAGGGCGGTCTTTGGCCAGGGACTCCCAGGTGTCAGTGGGGATGTTGCACTTTATCAGGGAGGGTTTGAGGGTGTCCCTGTAACGTTTCCTCTGCCCACCTTTGGCTCGTTTGTCGTGTTGGAGTTCCGAGTAGAGCGCTTGCTTTGGGAGTCTCGTGTCTGACACGCGGACAATGTGGCCCTGCCCAGCGGAGCTGATCAAGTGATCGCTGTCATGCTCCACCTCAGTCAACAAGCTCCCCGCTGCAGTGGAACTAAACTACAGAACCAATGGCAACCTGTTCAACCTTCGCCATGATCATCCCATCTTCTGTCGTCGAGCTACAGTACGCGGACGACGCCTGCGTCTGCGCACATACAGAGGCTGAACTCCAGGACATAGTCGACGTATATACTGAGGCGTACGAAAGACACTCACAGATTACCTTAATGGTCTCGAATACATCCTACTCTTTCTTTAGTTATTCTTTTGTTCTTAATTAATTTATGATACATCTTTGAGTTTTCCTTGATTTTTTCATGCCCTCACTTTGCTTTGCTAATTTCCTTTTTAATTTCACCCCTGCACTTTCTATTCAGTATCTGTTATAAGCCTCTCTTATTTTCTTTATCCGACCCTGTATGCCCCTTGACATCCAGGGGGCTCGAGATTTGTTAGTTCCCTTTTTATTTCAGGGAACATACTTGCTCTGAAACAAAAGCAAAATACTGCGGATGCTGGAATCTGAAATACACTCAGAAAGTGAAGGGCCATCGACCTGAAACGTTAACTCTGTTTCTCTCTCCACAGATGCTGCCTGACCCGCTGAGATTTCCAGCATTTTCAGTTTTTATTTGCTCTGAACCCTCAGGATCTCCTCCTTGATTCCCTCCCACTGATCTGACACTGATTTACCATCAAGTCGCTGTTTCCAGTCCACTTTGGCCAAATCACATCTCAGCTTGGTAAAATTGGCTTTACCCCAATTGAGAACATTTATTCCGGGTCCATCATTGTCCTTTTCCATAACTACCCGAAATCTAACTGAATTACGATCACTAGCACCTAAATGCTCTCCCAGTGATACCCCTTCCACCTGCCCCTCTTCATTCCCTAAAATTAAGTCAAGAACCACCTCCACTCTCATTGGGCTTGTTACATACTGGCTAAAAAGAACCTAAGAAATAGGAGCAGGAGCAGGCCACCTGGCCCCTCAAGCCCGCTCCGCCATTTTATACCATCATGGCTCTCCTGAATGCAATTCAGGAATTCTGTGCCCTCTAAACCTTTCACACTAATTCTATCCCACTTAATATTAGCATAGGTAAAATCCACTACTATTATTGCCATAAATACTTGGAGAAAAAGATTCGGGGATATGGGGAAAGAGCGTGGGAGTGGGACTCACTGGATTGATCCTCGAACGAGCCGGTGCAGACTCGACGGGCCGAATGGCCTCCTGTTGTGCTGTACTATTCGATAATTCAATGGACAAGTATGGGGAAAGAGTGAATATTTCATTGGCTCTTTGAAAAGAGTCACGAGGGACTGAATGGCCCCTTTCTTCTATGATTGTATGAATTGACAAGGGGAAGGAAACACAAGGGTGAAGAAATGGGAGCGATTCAATTCCTGGTAGTTGTCTCCTGGATTCGGATTGGTCGATTGATAGCGGCAAAACTGGAATATTTGGGCAAATCCCAACGCTTTCCTGACCAGACCCTGATTCATGAAGATGGAAAATTTAGTGTGTTGGAAGATAAAATATTAAACCTCACGGAGGCCATGTTGTGGGAGAGCAGCCCGGAATGTTCCATTACTGACCTGACGAGAGCTTCCTTCAGTCGAGCGTTCTGCTCCTCCAGCTGCTTGACCTGGTAACTGGAGGCCGCTCCGTCGGTCCCTGCACACAGGACATGAGGTGTCAGTAACAGTCCTCACAAACTGGCCCAAGCCTTCACATACCCGACTCCCCATATACCTCATCCCATATACTCCCCACATACCCGATTCCCCATATACCTCATCCCATATACTCCCCACATACCCGATTCCCCATATACCTCATCCCATATACTCCCCACATACCTGACTCCCCATATACCTCATCCCATATACTCCCCACATACCCGATTCTCCATATACCTCATCCCATATACTCCCCACATACCTGACTCCCCATATACCTCATCCCATATACTCCCCACATACCCGATTCTCCATATACCTCATCCCATATACTCCCCACATACCCGATTACCCATATACCTCATCCCATATACTCCCCACATACCCGATTCTCCATATACCTCATCCCATATACTCCCCACATACCTGACTCCCCATATAACTCATCCCATATACTCCCCACATACCCGATTCTCCATATACCTCATCCCATATACACCCCACATACCCGATTCTCCATATACCTCATCCCATATACTCCCCACATACCTCATCCCATATACTCCCCACATAGCCAATTCTCCATATACCTCATCCCATATACACCCCACATACCCGATTCTCCATATACCTCATCCCATATACACCCCACATACCTGACTCCCCATATACCTCATCCCATATACTCCCCGCATACCTCATCCCATATACATCCCACATACCCGACTCCCCATATACCTCATCCCATATACTCCCCACTTACCCGATTCCCCATATACCTCATCCCATATACACCCCACATACCCGACTCCCCACATACCTCATCCCATATACACCTCACATACCCGATTCCCCATATACACCATCCCATATACACCCCACATTCCCATCTCCCCATATACACCTCACATACCTCATCCCATATACTCCCCACATTCCCATCTCCCCATATACCTCATCCCATATACTCCCCACATACCCGACTCCCCATATACCTCATCCCATATACTCCCTCATCAGCACCGACTGTCCAACAGTGCGTCACTCCTTCAGTGCTGCCCCTCCGACAGTGCAGCGCTCCCTCAGTACTGCCCCTCCGACAATGTGGCACTCCCTCAGTACTGCCCCTCCGACAGTGCAGCGCTCCCTCAGTACTGCCCCTCCGACAATGTGGCACTCCCTCAGTACTGCCCCTCCGACAGTGCAGCGCTCCCTCAGTACTGCCCCTCCGACAATGTGGCACTCCCTCAGTACTGCCCCTCCGACAGTGTGGCACTCCCTCAGTACTGCCCCTCCGACAGTGTGGCACTCCCTCAGTACTGCCCCTCCGACAGTGCAGCGCTCCCTCAGTACTGCCCCTCCGACAATGTGGCACTCCCTCAGTACTGCCCCTCCGACAGTGTGGCACTCCCTCAGTACTGCCCCTCCGACAGTGTGGCACTCCCTCAGTACTGCACAAGGGTGACAGCCCGGATTATGGGCCAGAGTCGTGGAATGAGGCCTACACTCACGACTGTCTGACTCTACCACCACTGACCCAGAATAAAGCGGCTGGACTCTGGTTATTTCACGCCTGCCCAGGTCAGTGATCTCCATTTCTCTCGAGGACCGCTCATCGCTCGGCCAGTTCTCACCTTTCTCCTCGATCTCGTGCTTCAGAATCTCCAGGTCCATCGTTAGCTCGTCCACTTTCTCCTTCAGACTGTCCATTTCCTGCTGGAGAGACTCTGCTCGCTCCTCCGCCATCTCTTTGTCGAGAGTGGCCATCTCAATGGCATCTGCTGTATCAGCCATCTCCTCCATGTAATGGTCTCTGGCCTCGAGAGCATCCTTCGCTTCCTGCACGCCCGGCGGGGGCAAATACCACGGACACAGCTCAGACACATGCTCACACAAAGGCCTTACACACCATCCCCGCCATCAACCCCAGGGATTAAACACAGACCTAGCACCGAACACAGTCCCGGCACCGACCCGTGATCACACACAGACCCAGCAGCGACCCTAGGGATTAAACACAGACCCGGCACCGACCCGTGATCACAAACAGACCCGGCACCCACCCCAGGGATCACACACAGACCCGGCACCGACCCCAGGGATTAAACACAGACCCGGCACCGACCCGTGATCACACACAGACCCAGCAAGGACCCTAGGGATTAAACACAGACCCAGCACAGACCCCAGGGATTAAACACAGACCCGGTACCGACCACAGGGATTAAACACAGACCCAGCAGCGACCCCAGGGATTAAACACAGACCCAGCACTGACCCCAGGGATTAAACACAGGCCCAGCACGGACCCCAGGGATTAAACACAGACCCAGCAGCGACCCCAGGGATTAAACACAAACCCAGCAGTGACCCCAGGGATTAAACACAGGCCCAGCACGGACCCCAGGGATTAAACACAGACCCAGCACAGACCCCAGGGATTAAACACCGACCACAGGGATTAAACACAGACCCAGCAGCGACCCCAGGGATTAAACACAGACCCAGCACTGACCCCAGGGATTAAACACAGACCCAGCACTGACCCCAGGGATTAAACACAGACCCGGCACCGACCCCAGGGGTTAAACACAGACCCAGCACCGACCTGTGATCACACACAGACCCAGCAGCGATCCCAGGGATTAAACACAGGTCAGGCACCGACCCCAAGGATTAAACACAGACCCAGCACCGACCCCAGGGATTAAACACAGACCCAGCACCGACCCGTGATCACATACAGACCCAGCAGCGACCCCAGGGATTACACACAGAACCGGCACCGACCCCAAGGATTAAACACAGACCCAGCACCGACCCCAGGGATTAAACACAGGTCTAGCACCGACCCCAGGAACTGAACACAGGCCCAGCACTGACCCCAGGGATTGAACACAGACCCAGCAGCGACCCCAGGGATTAAACACAAACCCAGCAGTGACCCCAGGGATTAAACACAGGCCCAGCATGGACCCCAGGGATTAAACACAGACCCAGCACAGACCCCAGGGATTAAACACCGACCACAGGGATTAAACACCGACCCAGCACCGATCCTAGGGATTAAACACAGACCCAGCACCGACCCCAGGAATTAAACACAGACCCAGCACCGACCACAGGGATTAAACCCAGACTCTGCACCGACCCCAGGGATTAAACACAGAACCAGCACCGGCCCCAGAGATTAAACACAGACCCGGCAGCGACCCCAGGGATTAAACACAGACCCAGCAGCGACCCCAGGGATTAAACAGAGACCCAGCAGTGCTCCCAGGGATTAAACACAGACCCAGCAGCGACCCCAGGGATTAAACAGAGACCCAGCAACGACCCCAGGGATTAAACACAGACCCAGCAATGGCCCCAGGGATTAAACACAGACCCCAGGGGTTAAACACAGACCCAGCACCGACCCGTGATCACATACAGACCCAGTAGCGACCCCAGGGATTAAACACAAACCCAGCAGCGACCCCAGGGATTAAACACAGACCCAGTACTGACCCCAGGGATGAAACACAGACCCAGCACCGACATCTGGGATTAAACATAGACGAGGCACCGACCCCAGGGATTAAACACAGACCCAGAACCGACCCCAGGGATTAAACACAGACCCAGCAAAGACACCTGGGATTAAACACGGACCCAACACCGACCCCAGGGATTAAATACAGAGCCAGCACTGACCCCAGGGATAAAACACAGCCAGCACTGACCCAGCACCGACACCTGGGATTAAACACAGACCCAGCATCGACCCCAGGGATTAAACACAGACCCAGCACCGAACTCAGGGATTAAACACAGACCCAGCACAGACACCTGGGATTAAACACAGACCCAGCACCGACCCTAGGGATTAAACACAGACCCAGCACCGATCCCAGGGATTAAACATAGATCCAGCACCGACCCCAGGGATTAAACACAGACCCAGCACCGACCACAGAGATTAAACCCAGACTCTGCACCGACCCCAGGGATTAAACACAGACCCAGAACCAACCCCAGGGATTAAACACGGACCCAGCACAGACACCTGGGATTAAACACGGACCCAACACCGACCCCAGGGATTAAACACAGACCCAGCACTGACCCCAGGGATTAAACACCGCCCCATCACCGGCCGCAGGGATTAAACACAGACCCAGCACCGAGACATGGGATTAAACACAGACCCAGCACCGACTCCAGGGATTAAACACAGAGCCAGCACTGACCCCAGGGACTAAACACAGACCCAGCACCGACCCCAGGAATTAAATACAGAGCCAGCACCGACCCCAGGGGATAAAACACAGAGCCAGCACTGACCCCAGGGATTAAACACAGACCCAGCATCGACTCCAGGGATTAAACACAGACCCAGCACCGACCCCAGGGATTAAATACAGAGCCAGCACTGACCCCAGGGATTAAACACAGACCCAACACCGACCCCAAGGATTAAACACAGACCCAGCACCGACCCCAGGGATTAAACACAGGCCCAACACCGACCCGTGATTAAACACAGCCCCAGCCCCGACCCGTGATTAAACACAGCCCCAGCCCCGACCCGTGATTAAACACATCCCCAGCCCCGACCCGTGATTAAACACAGCCCCAGCACCGACCCGTGATTAAACACATCCCCAGCCCCGACCCGTGATTAAACACAGCCCCAGCACCAACCCGTGATTAAACACAGCCCCAGCCCCGACCCGTGATTAAACACAGCCCCAGCCCCGACCCGTGATTAAACACAGCCCCAGCACCGACCCGCGATTAAACACAGCCCCAGCACCGACCCGTGATTAAACACAGCCCCAGCACCGACCCGTGATTAAACACAGCCCCAGCACAGACCAGTGGTTAAACCCACGACGTTGGTACCCAGGACTGAGCCCATTCTGACAGTATGCAGCCTGCGCTGCTCCATTACCAGGCCAGCCCCACGGTTTCCTGACCTAGCAGTGCAGGGCCTGTGTGGGGTTACTGCGAGGGAACATAAGAAATAGGAGCAGGAGTCGGCCATTTAGCCCCTCGAGCCTGCTCTGCCATTTAATACGATCATGGCTGATCTGATCATGGACTCAGCTCCACTTCCCTGCCCGCTCCCCATAACCCTTTATCGGTTAAGAAACTGTCTATTTCTGTCTTAACTTTATTCAATGTCCCAGCCTCCACAGCTCTCTGAGGCAGCGAATTCCACAGATTTACAACCCTCAGAGAAGAAATTTCTCCTCATCTCAGTTTTAAATGGGCGGCCCCTTATTCTAAGATCATGCCCCCTAGTTCTAGTCTCCCCCATCAATGGAAACATCCTCTCTGCATCCACCTTGTCGAGCCCCCTCATAATCTTATACGTTTCGATAAGATCACCTCTCATTCTTCTGAACTCCAATGAGTAGAGGCCCAACCTACTCAACCTTTCCTCGTAAGTCAACCCCCTCATCCCCGGGATCAACCGAGTGAACCTTCTCTGAACTGCCTCCAAAGCAAGTATATCCTTTCGTAAATATGGAAACCAAAACTGCACGCAGTATTCCAGGTGTGGCCTCACCAATACCCTGTATAACTGTAGTAAGACTTCCCTGCTTTTATACTCCATCCCCTTTGCAATAAAGGCCAAGATACCATTGGCCTTCCTGATCACTTGCTGTGCCTGCATACTAACCTTTTGTGTTTCATGCACAAGTACCCCCAGGACCCTTTGGAATTCTCTGCCCCAGAGGGCTGTGGATGCTGAGTCTCTGAATATATTCAAGGCTGAGATAGACAGAGTTCGGGTTCTCGGGGAATCGAGGGATATGGGGAGCGGGTGGGAAAGTGGAGTTGAGGTCGATGACCAGCCGTGATCGCACTGAATGGCGGAGCAGGCTCGAGGGGCCCAATGGCCTCCTCCTGCTCCTATTTCTGATGAGAGACTGGAGTAGTTGCACCTTTATAAATGAGGTAAAGGTGAACCTTTTTGGCATCTTTCAGCTGCCGCTGCAGCTCGTTCTGCTGCTCCTGCATCTTGAGCTTCCACTCGTGCAGCTGCTCGAGTTGGATCCGGTATTTCTCCAGCTCCTTCAGCTTGGCTTTGTCTTCATTTCGCTTCATTTTCAACGTTTCCAGTTTCTCATCCAGGTCCTTAACCTGGGCTCGGAGATTCTCCTCCTCCTGCAAACACGGGACACCAATGGGAGAACGATTACTCTTCACTCAACACAGGCCCAGCCTGAGCCGAAAGACATGCCCGAAACACAGTGCCACTCAGCCCATCAAACCTCCGCCTTCTCGCACATTACCCCGCCCTTCACTGAATGGTACACTTACTCCACTCAGCAGAGCAGGTCTCCAGTGGTCCGGGTTAACCCTTGCCCCTGGACCAAGACCTCGCTCTGTCAAGCCCCGTGTGGTGGCTGGTGTGTAACGGTCACCCCACGTTAAAACAATCCACCCACAGGCATCTTCCACCCTTCAACATGGAGTTCAGGACTGGAACATCGGGTCCTTCATTCGAACATGTGAACTTGTGACCTGTGAGGGCCCGCCTATGATGAATTCACACCGAGTGTGACAGGATACCCTCCACACTGGAGCCACACACGTGATGGCTTCGTGGTCAGTACCGCTACCCATCGCACAGGTTGACAGATCCAACACAGTGTCAGCGTTGGCTCAGTGGGTCGCACCCTCCCCCTCTCAATTAGGTCGTGGGTTCAAGTCCCACTCCAGAGACTGGAGCACAGAATATCTTGCCTGACACTCCGGGGCATACTGAGGGAGCGCCGCACTGTCGGAGGGGCAGTACTGAGGGAGTGCCACACTGTCAGAGGGGCGGTACTAAGGGAGTGCTGCACTGTCAGAGGGGCAGTACTGAGGGAGCGCCGCACTGTCGGAGGGGCAGTACTGAGGGAGCGCCGCACTGTCGGAGGGGCAGTACTGAGGGAGTGCCGCACTGTCGGAGGGGCAGTACTGAGGGAGTGCTGCACTGTCGGAGGGGCAGTACTGAGGGAGCGCCGCACTGTCGGAGGGGCAGTACTGAGGGAGCGCCGCACTGTCGGAGGGGCAGTACTGAGGGAGCGGCGCACTGTCGGGGGGGCAGTACTGAGGGAGCGCCGCACTGTCGGAGGGGCAGTACTGAGGGAGTGCTGCACTGTCGGAGGGGCTCTACTGAGGGAGTGCCGCACTGTCGGAGGGACAGTACTGAGAGAGCGCCGCACTGTCGGAGGGGCAGTACTGAGGGAGCGCCGCACTGTCGGAGGGGCAGTACTGAGGGAGTGCCGCACTGTCAGAGGGGCGGTACTAAGGGAGTGCTGCACTGTCAGAGGGCCAGTGCTGAGGGAGTGCTGTACTGTCAGAGGGGCAGTACTGAGGGAGCGCCGCACTGTCGGAGGGGCAGTACTGAGGGAGCGCCGCACTGTCGGAGGGGCAGTACTGAGGGAGTGCCGCACTGTCAGAGGGGCGGTACTAAGGGAGTGCTGCACTGTCAGAGGGGCAGTACTGAGGGAGCGCCGCACTGTCGGAGGGGCAGTACTGAGGGAGCGCCGCACTGTCGGAGGGGCAGTACTGAGGGAGTGCCGCACTGTCGGAGGGGCAGTACTGAGGGAGTGCTGCACTGTCGGAGGGGCAGTACTGAGGGAGCGCCGCACTGTCGGAGGGGCAGTACTGAGGGAGCGCCGCACTGTCGGAGGGGCAGTACTGAGGGAGCGCCGCACTGTCGGAGGGGCAGTACTGAGGGAGCGCCGCACTGTCGGGGGGGCAGTACTGAGGGAGCGCCGCACTGTCGGAGGGGCAGTACTGAGGGAGTGCTGCACTGTCGGAGGGGCTCTACTGAGGGAGTGCCGCACTGTCGGAGGGACAGTACTGAGAGAGCGCCGCACTGTCGGAGGGGCAGTACTGAGGGAGCGCCGCACTGTCGGAGGGGCAGTACTGAGGGAGTGCCGCACTGTCAGAGGGGCGGTACTAAGGGAGTGCTGCACTGTCAGAGGGCCAGTGCTGAGGGAGTGCTGTACTGTCAGAGGGGCAGTACTGAGGGAGCGCCGCACTGTCGGAGGGGCAGTACTGAGGGAGCGCCGCACTGTCGGAGGGGCAGTACTGAGGGAGCGCCGCACTGTCGGAGGGGCAGTACTGAGGGAGTGCTGCACTGTCGGAGGGGCAGTGCTGAGGGAGTGCCACACTGTCGGAGGGGCAGTACTGAGGGAGCGCCGCACTGTCGGAGGTGCCGTCTTTCGGAGGAGATGTTAAACTGAGGCCCCGTCTATTCTCTCAGATGGACATAAAAGATCCCATGGCGCTATTCAAAGAAGAGCAGGGGAGTTAGCCCCGGTGTCCTGGGGCCAATATTTATCAAGCCCCGTGTGGTGGCTGGTGTGCAACGGTCACCCCACGTTAAAACAATCCACACACAGGCATCTTCCACCCTTCAGGATGTAGTTTGGGATCTGGAATATTAGGTCCTTCATTGAAACACCTGGGAACCCATCCATTTTTGGTGTGGAACAAGTCATCCTCGATACGAGGGACTGCCTCTGATGATGATTTATCACTCAATCAACATAATAAATGCAGATTATCTGGTCACGATCACATTGCTGTGTGTGGGAGCTTGCTGTGCGTAAATTGGCTGCCGCGTTTCCCACATTACAACAGTGACTTCAAAAAGTGCTTCACTGGCTGTAAAGTGCTTTGGGACGATGAAAGGCGCTATATAAATCTAAGTCTTTTTTTATAGCTCGGGGGGAGGGAGGGATGGAGAGAAACCTCACTGCAGCTAACCGACTGTACTCACTTTATCAAAGCCTCCCTGATAAAGTGCAACACCCCACCGACACCTGGGAGTCCCTGGCCAAAGACCGCCCGAAGTGGAGGAAGTGCATCCGGGAGGGCGCTGAGCACCTCGAGTCTCGTCGCCGAGAGCATGCAGAAACCAAGCGCAGGCAGCGGAAGGAGCGTGCGGCAAACCAGTCCCACCCTCCCCTTCCCTCAACCACTGTCTGTCCCACCTGTGACAGGGACTGTGGTTCCCGTATTGGGCTGTTCAGCCACCTGAGGACTCATGCTAAGAGTGGAAGCAAGTCTTCCTCGATCCCGAGGGCCTGCCTGTGCTGACGACTCACCTTGGGAGAGAGCAGAGGAGGGGCCAGAGGCGATGCCAGTCCGGCGGGTGTGGGGATGATGGGTGCAGCGAGCGGAGTCTGTGCCGGGGTGCTGGGCTCGCTGCTGCTGATCTCTCCGGCCGAGGGCGATGGAGTGGCTGACGACCCTGTCTGCCCACTGGAGCCTGCCGAGCTGGCAGTCCGCGCCGGCTGTCACAGGGAGGCAGTAAATTACTGACCGACAAACAACAGCCCTCCCCAACCCACCACACAGCTGGTGCTGCCCACCTTACAGTCACAGCCAAACTGCACATTAACACACAGTGACAGCACAGGAGGCCATTCGGCCCATCGTACCTGTGCTGGCTCTTTGAAAGAGTAATCCAGTTAGTCCCACTCCTGCGCCCTTGCCCCACAGCCCTGTCAATACTTTCCCTTCAAGATTTTACCTAATTCCTTTTTACAATGTCACTGTTGAATCTGCTCCCAACGCCCTTTCAGGCAGTGCGTTCCCAATCACAACAACTCGCTGCGTAAACACGTGTTCCTCGAGTCGCCTCCAGGTCTTTTGCCAATCACCTTAACTCCGGGTCCTTTGGTTACCACCCATATGCCACTGGGAACACTTTGTCCTTATTTAACTTTTATGATTTTGAACACATAGAAACATAGAAACATAGAAAATAGGTGCAGGAGTAGGCCATTCGGCCCTTCTAGCCTGCACCGCCATTCAATGAGTTCATGGCTGAACATTCAACTTCAGTACCCCATTCCTGCTTTCTCGCCATACCCCTTGATCCCCCGAGTAGTAAGGACTACATCTAACTCCTTTTTGAATATATTTAGTGAATTGGCCTCAACAACTTTCTGTGGTAGAGAATTCCACAGGTTCACCACTCTCTGGGTGAAGAAGTTTCTCCTCATCTCGGTCCTAAATGGCTTACCCCTTATCCTTAGACTGTGACCCCTGGTTCTGGACTTCCCCAACATTGGGAACATTCTTCCTGCATCTAACCTGTCTAAACCCGTCACAATTTTATATGTTTCTATGAGGTCCCCTCTCATTCTTCTGAACTCCAGTGAATACAAGCCCAGTTGATCCAGTCTTTCTTGATAGGTCAGTCCCGCCATCCCGGGAATCAGTCTGGTGAACCTTCGCTGCACTCCCTCAATAGCAAGAATGTCCTTCCTCAGGTTAGGAGACCAAAACTGTACACAATACTCCAGGTGTGGCCTCACCAATGCCCTGTACAACTGAGCTCCCTCAGTACTGCCCCCCCGACAGTGCGGCGCTCCCTCAGTACTGCCCCTCCGACAGTGCGGCGCTCCCTCAGTACTGCCCCTCCGACAGTGCGGCGCTCCCTCAGTACTGCCCCTCCGACAGTGCGGCGCTCCCTCAGTACTGCCCCTCTGACAGTGCAGCACTCCCTTAGTACCGCCCCTCTGACAGTGTGGCACTCCCTCAGTACTGCCCCTCCGACAGTGTGGCACTCCCTCAGTATGCCCCGGAGTGTCAGGCAACACCTCTATCAAATAACCCCTTAAACTTCCCTGCTCCAAGGAGAACAACCCCAGCTTCTGCAGTCTATCCACGTAACTCAAGTGTCTCATCCCTGGAACCATTCTGGTAAATCCCCTCTGCACCCTCTCCTAAAGTGCGGGGCCCAGAAATGGACACAATAGTCCAGCTGGGGTCTAGCCAGTGTTTTACAAAGATTCACCAAAACCTCCTTTATTTTGTACTCTAACAACATTCTCAACCTGCCCTGCCACCTTCAACGATTTGTGCACGTACCCCCAGGTCTCTGTGTTGTTGCATGCCCTTTAAAACTGTACCCTTGAGTTTATATTGCCTCTCGTTCTTCCCACCTAAACGTGTCACTTCACATTTCTCTGGGTGACATGTCATCTGCCACGTGTCCGCCCATTTCACCCGCCTGTCTGCACCCTGAGGTCCGTCTTTATATTTCGGAGTTTTGTGTCATCTGCAAACTTTGAAGTTATGCCCTGTATCCCCCAAGTCCAGATCGTCAATAGATATCGAAAAGAGAAGTGGTCCCAAGATCGACCCCGGGAGACACCACTCATCACTTCACTCCAGTCTGAAAAACCAACACTTGCCACTGCACCACCACATTACAGTCCAAACCATCTCCTCCCATCCACACATTACAGTCCAAACCATCTCCTCCCATCCACACATTACAGTCTAAACCATCTCCTCCCATCCACACATTACAGTCTAAACCATCTCCTCCCATCCACACATTACAGTCTAAACCATCTCCTCCCATCCACACATTACAGTCTAAACCATCTCCTCCCATCCACACATTACAGTCCAAACCATCTCCTCCCATCCACACATTACAGTCCAAACCATCTCCTCCCATCGACACATTACAGTCCAAACCATCTCCTCCCATCCACACATTACAGTCTAAACCACCTCCTCCCATCGTCACATTACAGTCTAAACCGTCTCCTCCCATCGTCACATTACAGTCTAAACCGTCTCCTCCCATCGATACATTACAGTCCAAACCATCTCCTCCCATCCACACATTACAGTCTAAACCACCTCCTCCCATCGTCACATTACAGTCTAAACCGTCTCCTCCCATCGATACATTACAGTCTAAACCACCTCCTCCCATCGTCACATTACAGTCTAAACCGTCTCCTCCCATCCACACATTACAGTCTAAACCACCTCTTCCCCATCGTCACATTACAGTCTAAACCGTCTCCTCCCATCGATACATTACAGTCTAAACCACCTCCTCCCATCGTCACATTACAGTCTAAACCGTCTCCTCCCATCGATACATTACAGTCTAAACCACCTCCTCCCATCGTCACATTACAGTCTAAACCGTCTCCTCCCATCGATACATTACAGTCTAAACCACCTCCTCCCATCGTCACATTACAGTCTAAACCGTCTCCTCCCATCGATACATTACAGTCTAAACCACCTCCTCCCATCGTCACATTACAGTCCAAACCATCTCCTCCCATCCACACATTACAGTCTAAACCGTCTCCTCCCATCGATACATTACAGTCTAAACCATCTCCTCCCATCCACACATTACAGTCTAAACCACCTCCTCCCATCGTCACATTACAGTCTAAACCGTCTCCTCCCATCGATACATTACAGTCTAAACCACCTCCTCCCATCGATACATTACAGTCTAAACCGTCTCCTCCCATCCACACATTACAGTCCAAACCATCTCCTCCCATCCACACATTACAGTCCAAACCATCTCCTCCCATCCACACATTACAGTCTAAACCATCTCCTCCCATCCACACATTGCAGTCCAAACCATCTCCTCCCATCCACACATTACAGTCCAAACCATCTCCTCCCATCGACACATTACAGTCTAAACCATCTCCTCCCATCGACACATTACAGTCTAAACCATCTCCTCCCATCCACACATTACAGTCCAAACCATCTCCTCCCATCCACACATTACAGTCTAAACCATCTCCTCCCATCCACACATTACAGTCCAAACCATCTCCTCCCATCCACACATTACAGTCCAAACCATCTCCTCCCATCGACACATTACAGTCTAAACCATCTCCTCCCATCGACACATTACAGTCTAAACCATCTCCTCCCATCCACACATTACAGTCCAAACCATCTCCTCCCATTGACACATTACAGTCTAAACCATCTCCTCCCATCCACACATTACAGTCTAAACCATCTCCTCCCATCCACACATTACAGTCTAAACCATCTCCTCCCATCCACACATTACAGTCCAAACCATCTCCTCCCATCGACACATTACAGTCTAAACCATCTCCTCCCATCCACACATTACAGTCTAAACCATCTCCTCCCATCCACACATTACAGTCTAAACCATCTCCTCCCATTTCTATATATATAGAAATACAAAGTTACAGCGCAGGAGGCCATTTCGGCCCATCGTGTCTCGCCGGCCGACAAAGAGCCACACGGCCCTCGGTCAGCAGCCCTGAAGGTTACATATAAACCTATGAACAATGACGGAAAGGCAAAGAGCACCCGGCCCAACCAGTCCGCCCCACACAACTGCAACACCCCTTATACTGAAACATTCTACACTCCACCCCAACCGGAGCTGTGTGATCTCCTGGAAGAGGCAAAAACCAGATATAAACCCGGGCCAATTTAGGGAGAAAAAAATCTGGGAAAATTCGTTTCCGACCCATCCAGGCGATCGACACTAGTCCAGGAGATCACCCTGGCCGTATTCTATTCCCTGCAGTACTTACCATTATATCTGCACCGTCCAACAAAAGGTCATCCAGTCTAATCCCAATTACCAGCTCTAGGTCTGTAACCCTGCAGGTTACTGCACTTTAAGTGCCCATCCAACCATCTCTTAAAAGTGGTGAGGGTTTCTGTATCCACCACTCTTCCAGGCAGCGAGTTCCAGATCCCCACAACCCTCTGCGTAAAGAAGACCCCCTCAAATCCCCTCTAAACCTTCCACCAACCACCTTAAAACTATGCCACTCGTAATAGCCCCCTTCACCAATGGAAATAAATAGACCCTTACTATCCACTGTGTCCGGGCCGCTCAATATTTTGTACACCTCAATGAGGTCTCCTCTCAACCTCCTCTGTTCCAATGAGAACAAACCCAGCCTATCCAATCTGTCCTCATAACTAAGATTCTCCATTCCAGGCAGCATCCTAGTAAATCTCCTCTGCACCCTCTCTAGTGTAATCACGTCCTTCTTATAATATGGCGACCAGAACTGCACGCAGTACTCCAGCTGTGGCCTAACCAAAGTATTATACAATTTAAGCATAACCTCCCTGCTCTTATATTCTATGCCCCAGCCAATAAAGGCAAGCATTCCGTATGCCTTCTTAACCACCTTATCCACCTGGCCTGCTACTTTCAGAGATCTGTGGACAAGCACTCCAAGGTCCCTCTGTTCATCTACACTATTAAGTGGCCTACCGCTTAATGTGTATACCCTTTCCTTATTAGCCCTCCCGAAGTGCATCACCTCACACTTCTCTGAATTAAATTCCACTTGCCACTGCTCTGCCCATCTGACCAGTAGATTGATATCCTCCTGCAGCCCATGACTTTCCTCTTCATTATCAACCACACAGCCAATTTTAGTGTCATCTGTAAACTTCTTAATCATACTCCCTGTATTCAAATCTAAATTATTGATATATATACCACAAAAAGCAAGGGGCCCAGTACTGAGCCCTGGGGAACCCCACTGGAAACATCCTTCCAGTCACAAAATCACCAGCAACCATTACCCTTTGTTCCTACCTCTGAGCTAATTTTGGATCCAACTTGCCACTTTGCCCTGGATCCCATGGGTTTTAACCTTCGTGACCATCTACCATGTGGGACCTGATCAAAAGCCTTGCTAAAGTTCCATATATACTACATTATACGCACTACCCTCGTCAACCATCTTAGTTATCGCTCAAAAAATTCAATCAGGTTAGTCAAACATAATCTTCCCTTAACAAATCCGTGCTGACTGTCCCTAATTAATCCTTGCCTTTCCAAATGCAGATTTATCCTGTCTTTCAGGATTTTTCCAATAATTTTCCCACCACTGAAGTTAGGCTGACTGGCCTGTAATTACTCGGCCTATACAGTCTAACCTATCTTCTCCCATCCTCACATTACAGACAAAACCATCTCCTCCCATCTCCACGTTACAGAAACAGTCTCCCGACTCCCAGTGTCTCCCGACCCAGAGCAATTCCTTTCTACCATAGTTCCCTATTACAGAGTGCCATTTTGTGCCAATCCCAGACTGTGTCCATGCTCTTAGCAGAAGCTGCCTATTCTCAATGGAGGGTGCTGACGAGGGTTAGGTCCCAACACGTGCACAGATACCTGCCCAACATGCTGCATAGCCCTGTTCAAATCAACAGTCCACCAAATAACGGACTCTTGGTGATTGAAACGTTCAGCCCGAGCCCCTCACACACATGCTCGTAAATCTACAGAACGGGATGCAATCTGGCCCAGTGACTGTAAACAGACTGTGTGCCTCGAGTGACGGACAGAGAATGGACAGAGCCCTGAGGGAAGCTCCCGATCGTTGTAATTGGTGCTCACCTTGGGGCGTCTGGTGGGTTGCTGTGGAACACGCAGTCAGAGCGGAAGGAAGGAGGAGGAGGCGACAGAAGACAAGCAGCAGCAGCGACCAACACAGCCAGAGATTAAACGGAGAGAAAAACAGCATCAGAGTTAGTGAGGAGCCAGTGATATCAGGCCAGCACAATGGGGAACAGACCGCTGGACAGCGGTACGTACAGGGACAGGGGGCCGCACTGACAGCTCGGCTGCTCACAGAGCGACAAACAGCCAGCAGTGCAGGCCGCTATTGCCCAGACAGTGCTGGAGTTAGTGCAACATTTCACAGGTGCTCACCCCCCACGCCCATCACACACACACACACCACACGCCCATCACACACCACACGCCCATCACACACACACACACCACACGCCCATCACACACACACACACCACACGCCCATCACACACACACACACCACACGCTCATCACACACACACACACCACACGCCCATCACACACACACACACCACACGCCCATCACACACACACACACCACACGCCCATCACACACACACACACACCACACGCCCATCACACACACACACACCACACGCCCATCACACACACACACACCACACGCCCATCACACACCACACGCTCATCACACACACACACACACACCACACGCCCATCACACACACACACACACCACACGCCCATCACACACACACACACACCACACGCCCATCACACACACACACACACCACACGCCCATCACACACACACACACACCACACGCCCATCACACACACACACACACCACACGCCCATCACACACCACACGCTCATCACACACACACACACCACACGCCCATCACACACACACACACCACACGCCCATCACACACCACACGCTCATCACACACACACACACCACACGCCCATCACACACACACACACACCACACGCCCATCACACACACACACACACCACACGCCCATCACACACACACACACCACACGCCCATCACACACACACACCACACGCCCATCACACACACACACACACCACACGCCCATCACACACACACACACCACACGCCCATCACACACACACACACCACACGCCCATCACACACACACACCCCACACGCTCATCACACACACACACACCACACGCTCATCACACACACACACACCACACGCCCATCACACACACACACCCCACACGCTCATCACACACACACACACCACACGCCCATCACACACACACACACCACACGCCCATCACACACACACACACCACACGCCCATCACACACCCCCCACGCCCATCACACACACACACACACCACACGCCCATCACACACACACACACCACACGCCCATCACACACACACACACCACACGCTCATCACACACACACACACACGCCACACGCCCATCACTCACACACCACACGCCCATCACACACACACACCACACGCCCATCACACACACACACACCACACGCCCATCACACACACCACACGCCCATCACACACACACACACACACACCACACGCCCATCACACACACACACACCACACGCCCATCACACACACACACACCACACGCCCATCACACACACACACACACACCACACGCCCATCACACACACACACACACACCACACGCCCATCACACACACACACACACACCACACGCCCATCACACACACCACACGCCCATCACACACACACACACACACCACACGCCCATCACACACACACACACCACACGCCCATCACACACACACACCACACGCCCATCACACACACACACACCACACGCCCATCACACACACACACACCACACGCCCATCACACACACACACCCCACACGCTCATCACACACACACACACCACACGCCCATCACACACACACACACCACACGCCCATCACACACACACACACCACACGCCCATCACACACACACACCCCCCACGCCCATCACACACACACACACCACACGCCCATCACACACACACACACCACACGCCCATCACACACACACACACCACACGCCCATCACACACACACACACCACACGCCCATCACACACACACACACCACACGCCCATCACACACACACACACCACACGCCCATCACACACACACACACACACCACACGCCCATCACACACACACACACACACCACACGCCCATCACACACACACACACACACCACACGCCCATCACACACACACACACACACCACACGCCCATCACACACACCACACGCCCATCACACACACACACACACACCACACGCCCATCACACACACACACACCACACGCCCATCACACACACACACACCACACGCCCATCACACACACACACACCACACGCCCATCACACACACACACACCACACGCCCATCACACACACACACACCACACGCCCATCACACACACACACACACACACACCACACGCCCATCACACACACACACTCCACACGCTCATCACACACACACACACACACACACCACACGCCCATCACACACACACACCCCCCACGCCCATCACACACACACACACCACACGCCCATCACACACACACACACCACACGCCCATCACACACACACACACCACACACCCATCACACACACACACACCACACGCCCATCACACACACACACACACCACACGCCCATCACACACACACACCACACGCCCATCACACACACACACACACACACCACACGCTCATCACACACACACACACACACACCACACCACACGCCCATCACACACCACACGCCCATCACACACACACACACACCACACGCCCATCACACACACACACCACACGCCCATCACACACACACACACACACCACACGCTCATCACACACACACACACACACACCACACCACACGCCCATCACACACACACACCACACGCCCACACACACACACACCACACGCTCATCACACACACACACACACACACCACACCACACGCCCATCACACACACACACACCACACGCCCATCACACACACACACACCACACGCCCATCACACACACACACACCACACGCCCATCACACACACACACACCACACGCCCATCACACACACACACACCACACGCCCATCACACACACACACACCACACGCCCATCACACACACACACACCACACGCCCATCACACACATACCACACGCCCATCACACACACACACACCACACGCCCATCACACACACACACACCACACGCCCATCACACACACACACACACCACACGCCCATCACACACACACACACCACACGCCCATCACACACACACACACCACACGCCCATCACACACACACACACCACACGCCCATCACACACACACCACACGCTCATCACACACACACACACACACCACACGCCCATCACACACACACACACACACACACACCACACGCCCATCACACACACACACACCACACGCCCATCACACACACACACACCACACGCCCATCACACACACACCACACGCTCATCACACACACACACACACCACACGCCCATCACACACACACCACACGCTCATCACACACACACACACACCACACGCCCATCACACACACACCACACGCTCATCACACACACACACACACACACCACACGCTCATCACACACACACACACACCACACGCCCATCACACACACACACACCACACGCCCATCACACACACACACACCACACGCTCATCACACACACACACACCACACGCCCATCACACACACACACACCACACGCCCATCACACACACACACACCACACGCCCATCACACACACACACACCACACACCCATCACACACACACACACCACACGCCCATCACACACACACACACACACACACCACACGCCCATCACACACACCACACGCCCATCACACACACACACACCACACGCCCATCACACACACACACACCACACGCCCATCACACACACACACCACACGCCCATCACACACACACACACCACACGCCCATCACACACACACACACCACACGCCCATCACACACACACACACACCACACGCCCATCACACACACACACACCACACGCCCATCACACACACCACACGCCCATCACACACACCACACGCCCATCACACACACACACACCACACGCCCATCACACACACACACACCACACGCCCATCACACACACACACACCACACGCCCATCACACACACACACACCACACGCCCATCACACACACACACCACACGCCCATCACACACACACACACCACACGCCCATCACACACACACACACACACACCACACGCCCATACACCACATGCCCATCACACACACACACACCACACGCTCATCACACACACACACACACCACACGCTCATCACACACACACACAACACGCCCATCACACACACACACACCACACGCCCATCACACACACACACCACACGCCCATCACACACACACACAACACGCCCATCACACACACACACAACACGCCCATCACACACACCACACGCCCATCACACACACACACACACCACACGCTCATCACACACACACACAACACGCCCATCACACACACACACACCACACGCCCATCACACACACACGCCCATCACACGCACACACCACACGCCCATCACACACACACAACACGCCCATCACACACACACACAACACGCCCATCACACACACACACAACACGCCCATCACACACACACACAACACGCCCATCACACACACCACACGCCCATCACACACACCACACGCCCATCACACACACCACACGCCCATCACACACACCACACGCCCACCACACGCCCATCACACACACACACACGCCCATCACACACACCACACGCCCATCACACACACCACACGCCCATCACACACACCACACGCCCATCACACACACCACACGCCCATCACACACACCACACGCCCATCACACACACCACACGCCCATCACACACACACACACCACACGCCCATCACACACACACACCACACGCCCATCACACACACCACACGCCCAGCACACACACACACACCACACGCTCATCACACACACACGCCCATCACACACACACACCACACGCCCATCACACACACACACAACACGCCCATCACACACACACACAACACGCCCATCACACACACCACACGCCCATCACACACACACCACACGCTCATCACACACACACACAACACGCCCATCACACACACACACACCACACGCCCATCACACACACCACACGCCCATCACACACACACACACCACACGCCCATCACACACACACACACCACACGCCCATCACACACACACACCACACGCCCATCACACACACACACACACCACACGCTCATCACACACACACACACCACACGCCCATCACACACACACACACCACACGCTCATCACACACACACACACCACACGCCCATCACACACACACACCACACGCCCATCACACACACACACACCACACGCTCATCACACACACCACACGCCCATCACACACACACACACCACACGCCCATCACACACACACACACCACACGCCCATCACACACACACACACCACACGCCCATCACACACACCACACGCCCATCACACACACACACCACACGCCCATCACACACACACACCACACGCCCATCACACACACACACACACCACACGCTCATCACACACACACACACCACACGCCCATCACACACACACACACCACACGCTCATCACACACACACACACCACACGCCCATCACACACACACACCACACGCCCATCACACACACACACACCACACGCTCATCACACACACCACACGCCCATCACACACACACACCACACGCCCATCACACACACACACCACACGCCCATCACACACACACACACCACACGCCCATCACACACACACACACCACACGCCCATCACACACACACACACCACACGCCCATCACACACACACACACCACACGCCCATCACACACACACACACCACACGCCCATCACACACACACACACCACACGCCCATCACACACACACACACCACACGCCCATCACACACAAACACCACACGCCCATCACACACAAACACCACACGCCCATCACACACAAACACCACACGCCCATCACACACACACACACCACACGCCCATCACACACACACACACCACACGCCCATCACACATACACACCACACGCCCATCACACACACACACACCACACGCCCATCACACATACACACCACACGCCCATCACACACACACACACCACACGCCCATCACACACACACCACACGCCCATCACACACACACACACCACACGCCCATCACACATACACACCACACGCCCATCACACACACACACACGCCCATCACACACAAACACCACACGCCCATCACACACAAACACCACACGCCCATCACACACACACCACACGCCCATCACACACACACACCCATCACACACACACACACCACACGCCCATCACACACACACACACCACACGCCCATCACACACACACACACACCACACGCCCATCACACACACACCACACGCCCATCACACACACACACCCATCACACACACACACACCACACACACACACACCACACGCCCATCACACACACACACACCACACGCCCATCACACACACACCACACGCCCATCACACACACACACCCATCACACACACACACACCACACGCCCATCACACACACACACACCACACGCCCATCACACACACACACACCACACGCCCATCACACACACACACCACACACACACACACCACACGCCCATCACACACACACACACCACACGCCCATCACACACACCACGCCCATCACACACAAACACCACACGCCCATCACACACACACACACCACACGCCCATCACACACACCACACGCCCATCACACACAAACACCACACGCCCATCACACACAAACACCACACGCCCATCACACACAAACACCACACGCCCATCACACACACACACCCATCACACACACACACACCACACGCTCATCACACACCACACGCTCATCACACACACACACACCACACGCCCATCACACACACACACACCACACGCCCATCACACACACACACACCACACGCTCATCACACACCACACGCCCATTACACACACACCACACGCCCATCACACACACACACCACACGCCCATCACACGCACACACCTCACGCCCATCACACACACACACACACCACACGGCCATCACACACACACACCCCACGCCCATCACACACACACACACCACACGCCCATCACACACACACACACCCCACGCCCATCACACACACACACACCACACGCCCATCACACACACCAGACGCCCATCACACACACCAGACGCCCATCACACACACCACACGCCCATCACACACACCACACGCCCATCACACACACCAGACGCCCATCACACACACCAGACGCCCATCACACACACCACACGCCCATCACACACACCACACGCCCATCACACACACCAGACGCCCATCACACACACCAGACGCCCATCACACACACCACACGCCCATCACACACACCACACGCCCATCACACACACCACACGGCCATCACACACACACACACCACACGGCCATCACACACACACCCCCCACGCCCATCACACACACACACCACACGCCCATCACACACACACACACCACACGCCCATCACACACACACACCACACGGCCATCACACACACACACACCACACGCCCATCACACACACACGCCCCCCACGCCAATCACACACACCACACGCCCATCACACACACACACACCACACGCCCATCACACACACACACACCACACGCCCATCACACACACACACACCACACGGCCATCACACATACACACACCACACGCCCATCACACACACACACCCCCCACGCCAATCACACACACCACACGCCCATCACACACACACACACCGCACGCCCATCACACACACACACCACACGCCCATCACACACACACACACACACCACACGCTCATCACACACACACCCCACACGCCCATCACACACACACACCACACGCCCATCACACACACACACCCCACACGCCCATCACACACACACACACACACCACACGCTCATCACACACACACCCCACACGCCCATCACACACACACACCCCCCCACGTCCATCACACACACACACACCCCACGCCCATCACACGCACACACACCCCACGTCCATCACACGCACACACACCCCACGCCCATCACACGCACACACACCCCACGCCCATCACACGCACACACACCCCACGCCCATCACACACACACACACCCCACACACACACCCCCCACACACGCACCCCCCACGCCCATCACACGCACACACACCCCATGCCCATCACACGCACACACACCCCACGCCCATCACACACACACACCGCCACGCCCATCACACACACACACACCCCACGCCCATCACACACACACACACCCCACACACACACCCCCCACACACGCACCCCCCACGCCCATCACACGCACACACACCCCACGCCCATCACACGCACACACCCCACACGCCCATCACACACACACACACCCCACGCCCATCACACACACACACACCCCACGCCCATCACACACACACACACCCCACGCCCATCACACACACACACACCCCACGCCCATCACTCACACACACACCCCCCACGCCCATCACACACGCACACCCCCCACACACCCTCACCAGACTCCCCCACCCACCCACCACACACACACACCCCACACCCCCACCAGACTCCCCCACCCACCACCCATCACACACATACCCGCACCCCCACCCATCACACACACTGAACACTCTCACACACCGCGCACACTCACTGACACACACACTCAACCATCACACATGCACACAGCATACCCACAGCAAACAGACCCACACTTGGAACCAGGAGGCCATTCAGCCCTTGCAGCCGATTCCCCAATTCACCAGCTGATGACTGATTTACTCCATTTACCCGCCTGGTTTCTCTAACCCTGAATACCCAGGCCAACAAAAGTCCATCACTCTCCGTGTTGAAGGTTTGCATTGACCCCCGGCCTCAGCAGCGTTTTGGGGGAGAGTCCCAGAGTCCCAGAGTGCCACTGCCCTGTGTGTGAGGAAGTGATTCCCCACCTCACCCCTCAGCGGCCGGGCTGTACTTTGAAGGTTCTGCCCCTTGTTCTGGACTCCCCCACCAGAGGGAATGGTTTCTCCCGGTCTACCCCATCCTGAGTCATCTTAAACACCTGGATTAGTTCATCCCACAATCTTCAATATTCCCGGGAATACAAACCTTGTCAATGTAGCCTGCCCTCGGAATTTAACCCTTTAGTCCCAGAATCACTCGGGTCAATCTGAGCTGCCCCCCTCCGAGACCAATATATCCTCCCTGAGGGGCAGGGACAGAACTGGACGCAGTTACTCCAGGTGGGACTCTGACCCTGTACAGGTGGGACCCTGACCCTGTACAGGTGGGACCCTGACCCTGTACAGGTGGGACTCTGACCCTGTACAGGTGGGACCCTGACCCTGTACAGGTGGGACCCTGACCCTGGACAGGTGGGACCCTGACCCTGGACAGGTGGGACTCTGACCCTGGACAGGTGGGGCTCTGACCCTGTACAGGTGGGACCCTGACCCTGTACAGGTGGGGCTCTGACCCTGTACAGGTGGGGCTCTGACCCTGTACAGGTGGGGCTCTGACCCTGTACAGGTGGGACCCTGACCCTGTACAGGTGGGACTCTGACCCTGTACAGGTGGGACTCTGACCCTGTACAGGTGGGACTCTGACCCTGTACAGGTGGGACTCTGACCAGGGTCTGTACAGGTGGAGTGGAACTTTCTCCCTTTGTACTCCGGACCCCGAGATAAAGGCCAACATTCCATTCGCCTGTTCCCTTATTCTTGGACCTGGCTTTGAGTGATTTCAGTACTTGGGCCCTAAATCTCTCATCTCCCCCACAGTCCCGAGCTGCTCACCATTTGGGGAACATTCCAATGGATCTTTCTCGGGTCCCGAGTGGATGACCTCACACTTCCCCGCTCTGAACTCCAGCTGCCAGAGTTGCCCACTCACTGAATCTCTCGATGTCCCTTTGCATCTTGCTGTTCCCATCTACACTGTGCCACCTAACTTTGTGTCACAGCATCGTTACATACGGCTCTGTGTTCCTTCAACCAAGTCATCGATCGATGTCGTGAACAGCTGCGGCCTCAGTACAGATGCCTGGGGGACCATTAGTTACATCCTGACAATGTGATCACATTCCCATTATCCCTCTCTCGGACTCCTCCCTCCTAACCCATTTCCTACCCATGTAACATAAGAACATAAGAAATAGGAGCAGGAGTCGGCCATTTAGCCCCTCGAGCCTGCTCCGCCATTCAATAAGATCATGGCTGATCTGATCATGGACTCAGCTCCACTTCCCTGCACGCTCCCCATAACCCTTTACTCCCTTATCGCTCAAAACTCTGTCTATCTCCACCTTAAATATATTCAATGACCCAGCCTCTGCAGCTCTCTGGGGCAGAGAATTCCACAGATTTACGACCCTCCGAGAGAAGAAATTTCTCCTCATCTCAGTTTTAAATGGGCGGCCCCTTATTCTAAGATCATGCCCCCCAGTTCTAGTCTCCCCCATCAGTGGAAACATCCTCTCTGCATTCACCTCGTCAAGCCCCCTCATAATCTTATACGTTTCAATAAGATCACCTCTCATTCTTCTGAATTCCAATGTGTACAGGGCTAACCTACTCAAACTTTCCTCATAAGTCAACCCCCTCATCTCCAGAATCAACCCAGTGAGCCTTCTCTGAACTGCCTCCAAAGCAAGTACATCCTTCCTTAAATATGGAGACCAAAACTGCACGCAGTACTCCAGGTGTGGCCTCACCAATACCCTGTACAGTTGTAGCAGGACTTCTCTGCTTTTATATCCATAGATTGCCTCCAATTCCAGGTGCTCTCACTTTTATTAACGCAGCACACACTTACACACACACACACACAGCGCGCTCACACACATACACCACACACACACAGCGCACGCACACACACAGCGCTCACACACACAGCGCACGCACACACATACACACAGTGCTCACACACACATACACCACACACACAGCGCTCACACACATACACCACACACACACAGCGCACGCGCACACACACAGCGCTCACACACACACAGCGCACGCACACACATACACCACACACACAGCGCTCACACACACACACAGCGCACGCACACACATACACCACACACACACAGCGCTCACACACACATACACCACACACACACACAGCGCTCACACACACATATACGACACACACAGCGCACGCACACACATACACCACACACAGCGCTCACACACAGCGCACGCACACACATACACCACACACACATACACGCACACACATACACAGCGCACGCACACATACATCACACACACACAGCGCACGCACACACATACACCACACACACACACAGAGCGCACGCACACACACAGCGCTCACACACACAGCGCACGCGCACACATACACAGTGCTCACACACACATACACCACACACACAGCGCTCACACACATACACCACACACACACAGCGCACGCGCACACACACAGCGCTCACACACACACAGCGCACGCACACACATACACCACACACACACAGCGCTCACACACACATACACCACACACACACACAGCGCTCACACACACATATACGACACACACAGCGCACGCACACACATACACCACACACACACAGCGCTCACACACACACATACACCACACACACATACACCACACACACACAGCGCACGCACACATACACCACACACACATACACGCACACACATACACACACACACACACACACACACAGCGCACGCACACATACATCACACACACACAGCGCACGCACACACATACACCACACACACCGCGCTCACACACACACACGCTCATGTAACCAGTGCGCCCTCACACGATACAGTGAGTCATGCAGAGACGAACAATCCCCCAGGCAGATCCTGCATAAACCCAGAACAATATTTAATCTTTATACATCATGCAGCATTATTGAGAATGCATTTTAATAACACGTCACAAGGAAGAAACCTTCTGGAAAATGAAGCTTCAGGAAAAAAAGAGAAAAAGAATGGGCAGGAATTTTACTGAGGGTAAAAGCAGACAATAACTAACCATGGGAAAGAGGAGAGAGTTTGAAGCATGCAGAGACAGGGAATGGTGAAGGTTTAATTGGTACCTTTCTCGTCGATGGGGCCTGCCTCATCATTATGCAAAGGACACAGAGACACAGCGTCAGATATTAAGATGAATGCAGTTTTTTAATGGATGCTCTGGGCCCTGCTGAAGCTGATCGCCTGCAAATGGCTGCAGTGTTGGAACCGAGCCTGTGTGCAGAGAGACGGCACCAAGCTCGTTCGCCAATGGATCCTGAGAGAGGGACAGAGAGAGGGAGGGTGCACAGTACAGGCAGCCAGCGGCACAGCCCCTACCCCAGCACCAGGATATCCCCCAGATCGCTCAGTTACATCAGCCTGCTCCCAGTGTCCCGCTCTCCACCTTCTGCCAACACCCCGTCACTAGCGATGACATCACCGCCGATGGCTCTCGCTCGCTCGCTCGCTCACTCGCACAGCCAGCTGGGAAAGACCGAGTCCCACGGCTCAACGCACTGATTCCTTGCTTTTCTTCAGAGATGCTGAGCGCTGAGGTACTCCTCCGTAACCTAGCAACACTCCACATTTGCCAGCTGAGTGGCAAGCTGTCGGCCTGGCTGCACCCCTCCCCCTCCACTTCAAACACAATGGAGCAGTCTGGCGAGGGTCGCACTTCACCGCACTCCCTCAGTGCACAGTCCCTCAGTCCCTCCCAACACCACACTCCCTCAGTGCACAGTCCCTCAGTCCCTCCCAACACCGCACTCCCTCAGTGCACAGTCCCTCAGTCCCTCCCAACACCGCACTCCCTCAGTGCACAGTCCCTCAGTCCCTCCCAACACCGCACTCCCTCAGTGCACAGTCCCTCAGTCCCCATCACAGGACCTCCCAACACCGCATTCTCCTTCAACTCCTGCAGAGAATCAGGGGGTTAGATACAGAGTAAAGCTCCCTCCACACTGTCCCATCAAACACTCCCAGGGCAGGTACAGGGGGTTAGATACAGAGTAAAGCTCCCTCTACATTGTCCCATCAAACACTCCCAGGGCAGGTACAGGGGGTTAGATACAGAGTAGAGCTCCCTCTACACTGTCCCATCAAACACTCCCAGGGCAGGTACAGCACGGGTTAGATACAGAGTAAAGCTCCCTCTACACTGTCCCATCAAACACTCCCAGGGCAGGTACAGCACGGGGTTAGATGCAGAGTAAAGCTCCCTCTACACTGTCCCATCAAACACTCCCAGGGCAGGTACAGCACGGGGTTAGATACAGAGTAAAGCTTCCTCTACATAAGAACATAAGAAATAGGAGCAGGGGTAGGCCATTCGGCCCCTCGGGTCTGCTCCGCCATTCAATACGATCATGGCTGATCTGATCATTGACTCAGCTCCACTTCCCCGCCCGCTCCCCCATAACCCTTTATTCCCTTATCGCACAAAAATCTGTCTATCTTTGTCTTAAATATATTCAATGACCCAGCCTCCACAGCTCTCTGGGGCAGAGAATTCCACAGATTTACAACCCTCAGAGAAGAAATTCCTCCTCATCTCAGTTTTAAATGGGCGGCCCCTTATTCTGAGACTATGCCCCCTAGTTTTAGTTTCCCCTATGAGTGGAAATATCCTCTCTGCATCCACCTTGTCGAGCCCCCTCATTATCTTATATGTTTCGATAAGATCACCTCTCATTCTGCTGAATTCCAGTGAGTATAGTCCCAACCTACTCAACCTATCTTCATAAGTCAACCCCCTCATCTCCGGAATCAACCGAGTGAACCTTCGCTGAACTGCCTCCAAAGCAAGTATATCCTTCCTTAAATACAGAGACCAAAACTGTACGCAGTACTCCAGGTGTGGCCTCACCAATACCCTGTACAGTTGTAGCAGGACTTCCCTGCTTTTATACTCCAGCCCCCTTGTAATAAAGGCCAATATTCCATTTGCCTTCCTGATCACTTGCTGTACCTGCATACTAACTTTTTGTGTTTCATGCACCGGGACCCCCAGGTCCCTCTGTACTGCAGCACTTGGTAATTTTTCTCAATTTAAATTATAATTTGCTTTTCTATTTTTTCTGCCAAAGTGGATAACCTCACACTTTCCCACATTATACTCCATCTGCCAAATGTTTGCCCACTCACTTAGCCTGTATATATCCCTTTGCAGATTTTTTGTGTCCTCCTCACAATTTGCTTTACCACCCAGCTTTGTATCATCAGCAAACTTGGCCACATCACACTCGGTCTCTTCATCCATGTCATTACACTGTCCCATCAAACACTCCCAGATAGATACTTGGGATTACATGGGATATACGACACACAAACAGGCCATTTGGCAATCCCTCAGTACTGCCCCTCCAACAGTGCGGTGCTCCCTCAGTACTGCCCCTCCGACAGTCCCTCAGTACTGCCCCTCCAACAGTTTGGCACTCCCTCAGTACTGCCCCTCCGACAGTGCGGCACTCCCTCAGGACTGTCCGTCCGACAGTGCGGCGCTCCCTCAGTACTGCCCCTCCGACAGTGCAGCACTCCCTCAGTCCTGTCCCTCCGACAGTGCGGCGCTCCCTCAGTACTGCCCCTCCGACAGTGCAGCACTCCCTCAGTACTGCCCCTCCGACAGTGCGGCACTCCCTCAGTACTGCCCCTCCGACAGTGCGGCACTCCCTCAGTCCTGTCCCTCCGACAGTGCAGCACTCCCTCAGTACTGTCCCTCCGACAGTGCGGCGCTCCCTCAGTACTGCCCCTCCGACAGTGCAGCACTCCCTCAGTACTGTCCCTCCGACAGTGCAGCACTCCCTCAGTACTGTCCCTCCGACAGTGCAGCACTCCCACAGTACTGCACCTCCGACAGTGCAGCACTCCCTCAGTACTGTCCCTCCGACAGTGCAGCACTCCCACAGTACTGCACCTCCGACAGTGCAGCACTCCCTCAGTACTGCCCCTCCGACAGTGCAGCACTCCCACAGTACTGCACCTCCGACAGTGCAGCACTCCCTCAGTACTGTCCCTCCGACAGTGCAGCACTCCCTCAGTACTGTCCCTCCGACAGTGCAGCACTCCCACAGTACTGCACCTCCAACAGTGCAGCACTCCCTCAGTACTGCCCCTCCGACAGTGCGGCGCTCCCACAGAGTGTCTGAAGCCAATGTGACTTTCGAGGAAAGTGGAGAAGTGGGGTGGGAGTCCCAGGGAACACGGCCTATTACACGGAGACAGAAGTCGGTATCTAAAAAGGAAGATTATAAAACCGTATGAGGAAAAGACAGGGAATGGGAGACAGTATAACTGCAGCGCTCTCACACACATTGGGCCGAATGGTCTCCTGGCAAGACCAAAGAGCAGCGAAGGAAGTTGGGCGGCCCGAAGGTTCTGCTTTCCCAAAGGATGCTGGATATGCAACTTATTCTCAGAGAGGGGAAGTAATTCAGGGTTAACTGAACCTTTGAAAGGATCAATAATATCATATCCCCCGGCCACCCCCCGTACACACACATTAACCCCCAAATCCCGGGGGCTCTGTGGGTCACCATTACCTCACTCCCCACCCCCCTCCCCCCCCTCTCTCGACATTCACTCCCCTCTCCAGCCTCAGCTCCAGCTATTTGCATTCATTCAATCAGCAGCTCCCAGAGTCTCCGCCGAGGAACGAAGGGGATTAAATCAGTACAATTCAACACCGGAAAATGCATGCAGTGCAAGTCATCACCGAGCAACTCATGCAAGCTGGTGGTGGCAGGGTGAGTGTGGCAGCAAATGGAGGTCATGACCCAGGAGCAACCCACGGCGACAGACAGTGTGTGAGAGAAGCAACATGTTCTCCCTCCCTCCGTCTCTCCCTCCCTCCCTCCGTCTCTCCCTCCCTCCCTGCCCCCGTCTCTCCCTCCCTCCCTGCCCCAGTCTCTCCCTCCCTCCCTCCCTCCGTCCGTCTCTCCCTCCCTCCCTCCGTCCGTCTCTCCCTCCCTCCCTGCCCCCGTCTCTCCCTCCCTCCCTGCCCCCGTCTCTCCCTCCCTCCCTCCCTCCGTCTCTCCCTCCCTCCGTCTCTCCCTCCCTCCCTCCGTCTCTCCCTCCCTCCCTCCGTCTCTCCCTCCCTCCCTCCGTCCGTCTCTCCCTCCCTCCCTCCGTCAGTCTGTCCCTCTATTTCTGACTTTCCTTCCCACTCTCTCACCTGCCCCACCATCTCACTCTCCCTACCTCTGTCTGTTTCTCTCCCTCTGTCTGTGTCTCTCCCTCTCTCCCCATCTCTTTGTCTCTGTCCGTCGCTCTGGATTCCTGCCTCAGCTCTAACCTGCCGGTGTGGTCAGTCCTGTGACCTCTAACCTGCCGGTGTGGTCAGTCCTGTGACCTCTAACCTGCCGGTGTGGTCAATCCTGTGACCTTTAACCTGCCGGTGCGCTCAGTCCTGTGACCTCTGACCTGCCGGTGTGGTCCGCCTGTGACCTCTAACCTGCCAGTGTGGTCCACCTGTGACCTCTAACCTGCCGGTGTGGTCCGTCCTGTGACCTCTAACCTGCCGGTGTGGTCAGTCCTGTGACCTCAGACCTGCCAGTGTGGTCCACCTGTGACCTCTAACCTGCCGGTGTGGTCAGTCCTGTGACCTCAGACCTGCCAGTGTGGTCCACCTGTGACCTCTAACCTGCCGGTGTGGTCAGTCCTGTGACCTCAGACCTGCCAGTGTGGTCCACCTGTGACCTCTAACCTGCCGGTGTGGTCAGTCCTGTGACCTCAGACCTGCCAGTGTGGTCCACCTGTGACCTCTAACCTGCCGGTGTGGTCAGTCCTGTGACCTCAGACCTGCCAGTGTGGTCCACCTGTGACCTCTAACCTGCCGGTGTGGTCAGTCCTGTGACCTCTAACCTGCCGGTGTGGTCAGTCCTATGAAAGTGGACTGACTGGAGCGCTGTGTCCTCCAGCGTATTTCCATCAGGACACGGTGGTCCGTGCCGCCTCCCCCCGCCCCGACTCACTGTGCCCCACAACCTTGCGGCTGGATTGTGACCCTGCATGGAGAGGATGGAATGCAGCCAGATTAGCCCGATCCTGACCCAGCACCACCCAGGGCATCGCCAAATCCTCAGCTTCTGAATTACAAGCTCATTAAACCGGGACATTTCAGCTCCACTGCCAGGGAGCGCCGGACTGTGGCGAGTGTGTCGGACACGGAAACACCGGAGACTGTTGGCAGGGTCAAGAGGGAACAGCACGGGCAGTCTGGCAAAAGCAGCAATGGATCCAGGGTAAGCCCCCTCCCCTCGCACTGTGCTCACTACACGTGTGGAGCCCCTCCCCTCCCCTCGCACTGTGCTCACTACACGTGTGGAGCCCCTCTCCCTCCCCTCGCACCGTGCTCACTACACGTGTGGAGCCCCTCCCCTCGCACTGTGCTCACTACACGTGTGGAGGTCCCTCCCCTCGCACTGTGCTCACTACACGTGTGGAGCCCCTCTCCCTCCCCTCGCACTGTGCTCACTACACGTGTGGAGCCCCTCCCCTCGCACTGTGCTCACTACACGTGTGGAGGTCCCTCCCCTCGCACCGTGCTCACTACACGTGGGGAGCCCCTCCCCTCCCCTCGCACTGTGCTCACTACACGTGTGGAGCCCCTCTCCCTCCCCTCGCACTGTGCTCACTACACGTGTGGAGCCCCTCCCCTCGCACTGTGCTCACTACACGTGTGGAGCCCCTCCCCCTCCCCTCGCACTGTGCTCACTACACGTGGGGAGCCCCTCCCCCTCCCCTCGCACTGTGCTCACTACACGTGGGGAGCCCCTCCCCCTCCCCTCGCACTGTGCTCACTACACGTGTGGAGCCCCTCCCCTCGCACTCTGCTCACTACACGTGTGGAGCCCCTCCCCCACCCCTCGCACTGTGCTCACGACACGCGTGGAGCCCCTCCCCTCCCCTCGCACTGTGCTCACTACACGTGTGTAGCCCCTCCCCCTCCCCTCGCACTGTGCTCACTACACGTGTGGAGCCCCTCCCCTCGCACTGTGCTCACTACACGTGTGGAGCCCCTCCCCTCGCACCGTGCTCACTACACGTGGGGAGCCCCTCCCCTCCCACCGTGCTCACTACACGTGGGGAGCCCCTCCCCTCGCACTGTGCTCACTACACGTGTGGAGCCCCTCCCCTCGCACTCTGCTCACTACACGTGTGGAGCCCCTCCCCCACCCCTCGCACTGTGCTCACTACACGTGTGGAGCCCCTCCCCTCGCACTCTGCTCACTACACGTGTGGAGCCCCCTCCCCTCCCCTCGCACTGTGCTCACTACACGTGTGGAGCCCCTCCCCTCGCACCGTGCTCACTACACGTGTGGAGCACCCTCCCCTCGCACCGTGCTCACTACACGTGTGGAGCCCCTCCCCCTCCCCTCGCACTGTGCTCACTACACGTGTGGAGCCCCTCCCCCTCCCCTCGCACCGTGCTCACTACACGTGTGGAGCCCCTCCCCCTCCCCTCGCACTGTGCTCACTACACGTGTGGAGCCCCTCCCCCTCCCCTCGCACCGTGCTCACTACACGTGGTGAGCCCCTCCCCCTCCCCTCGCACTGTGCTCACTACACGTGTGGAGCCCCTCCCCCTCCCCTCGCACTGTGCTCACTACACGTGTGGAGCGCCTCCCCTCGCACTGTGCTCACTACACGTGGTGAGCCCCTCCCCCTCCCCTCGCACTGTGCTCACTACACGTGTGGAGCCCCTCCCCCTCCCCTCGCACCGTGCTCACTACACGTGTGGAGCGCCTCCCCTCGCACTGTGCTCACTACACGTGTGGAGCCCTTCCCCCTCCCCTCGCACTGTGCTCACTACACGTGTGGAGCCCCTCCCCTCGCACCGTGCTCACTACACGTGTGGAGCCCCTCCCCTCCCCTCGCACCGTGCTCACTACACGTGTGGAGCCCCTCCCCCTCCCCTCGCACCGTGCTCACAACACGTGGGAAGCCCCTCCCCTCCCCTCGCACCGTGCTCACTACACGTGTGGAGCCCCTCCCCTCCCCTCGCACCGTGCTCACTACACGTGTGGAGCCCCTCCCCTCCCACCGTGCTCACTACACGTGGGGAGCCCCCACCCCTCGCACTGTGCTCACTACACGTGGGGAGCCCCTCCCCTCCCCTCGCACTGTGCTCACTACACGTGGGGAGCCCCTCCCCTCCCCTCGCACTGTGCTCACTACACGTGGGGAGCCGCCTCCCCTCGCACCGTGCTCACTACACGTGGGGAGCCCCTCCCCCTCCCCTCGCACTGTGCTCACTACACGTGTGGAGCCCCTCCCCTCGCACTGTGCTCACTACACGTGGGGAGCCCCTCCCCCTCCCCTCGCACTGTGCTCACTACACGTGTGGAGCCCCTCCCCTCGCACTGTGCTCACTACACGTGTGGAGCCCATCCCCCTCCCTCGCACTGTGCTCACTACACGTGGGGAGCCCCTCCCCTCCCCTCGCACTGTGCTCACTACACGTGTGGAGCCCCCTCCCCTCGCACTGTGCTCACTACACGTGTGGAGCCCCTCACCTCCCCTCGCACTGTGCTCACTACACGTGGGGAGCCCCTCCCCTCCCCTCGCACCGTGCTCACTACACGTGGGGAGCCCCTCCCCTCGCACTGTGCTCACTACACGTGGGGACCCCCTCCCCCTCCCCTCGCACTGTGCTCACTACACGTGTGGAGCCCATCCCCCTCCCTCGCACTGTGCTCACTACACGTGGGGAGCCCCTCCCCTCCCCTCGCACCGTGCTCACTACACGTGGGGAGCCCCTCCCCTCGCACCGTGCTCACTACACGTGGGGAGCCCCTCCCCTCGCATTGTGCTCACGACACGTGTGGAGCCCCTCCCCCTCCCCTCGCACTGTGCTCACTACACGTGGGGAGCCCCTCCCCCTCCCCTCGCACTGTGCTCACTACACGTGGGGAGCCCCTCCCCCTCCCCTCGCACTGTGCTCACTACACGTGGGGAGCCCCTCCCCTCGCACCGTGCTCACTACATGTGGGGAGCCCCTCCCCCTCCCCTCGCACTGTGCTCACTACACGTGTGGAGCCCCTCCCCTCGCACTGTGCTCACTACACGTGGGGAGCCCCTCCCCCTCCCCACGCACTGTGCTCACGACACGTGTGGAGCCCCTCCCCTCGCACTGTGCTCACTACACGTGGGGAGCTCGTGCCCTCGCACTGTGCTCACTACACGTGTGGAGCCCCTCCCCCTCCCCTCGCACCGTGCTCACTACACGTGTGGAGCCCCTCCCCCTCCCCTCGCAGTGTGCTCACTACACGTGTGGAGCCCCTCCCCCTCCCCTCGCACCGTGCTCACTACACGTGTGGAGCCCCTCCCCCTCCCCTCGCAGTGTGCTCACTACACGTGTGGAGCCCCTCCCCCTCCCCTCGCACCGTGCTCACTACACGTGGGGAGCCCCTCCCCCTCCCCTCGCACCGTGCTCACTACACGTGTGGAGCCCCTCCCCTCCCACCGTGCTCACTACACGTGTGGAGCCCCTCCCCTCCCCTCGCACTGTGCTCACTACACGTGTGGAGCCCCTCCCCTCCCCTCGCACTGTGCTCACTACACGTGTGGAGCCCCTCCCCTCCCCTCGCACCGTGCTCACTACACGTGTGGAGCCCCCTCCCCTCGCACTGTGCTCACTACACGTGTGGAGCCCCCTCCCCTCGCACTGTGCTCACTACACGTGTGGAGCCCCCTCCCCTCGCACCGTGCTCACTACACGTGGGGAGCCCCTCCCCTCGCACCGTGCTCACTGCACGTGGGGAGCCCCTCCCCTCGCACCGTGCTCACTACACGTGTGGAGCCCCTCCACTCACACCGTGCTCACTACACGTGGGGAGCCCATCCCCCTCCCCTCGCACCGTGTTCACTACCCGTGTGGAGCCTCTCCCCCTCCCCTCGCACTGTGCTCACTACACGTGTGGAGCCTCTCCCCCTCCCCTCGCACTGTGCTCACTACACGTGGGGAGCCCCTCCCCCTCCCCTCGCACCGTGCTCACTATACGTGTGGAGCCCCTCCCCCTCCCCTCGCACCGTGCTCACTACACGTGTGGAGCCCCTCCCCTCGCACTGTGCTCACTACACATGTGGAGCCCCCTCCCCTCGCACCGTGCTCACTACACGTGTGGAGCCCCTCCCCTCCCCTCGCACTGTGCTCACTACACGTGTGGAGCCCCTCCCCCTCCCCTCGCACCGTGCTCACTACACGTGTGGAGCGCCACCCCTCGCACTGTGCTCACTACACGTGTGGAGCCCTTCCCCCTCCCCTCGCACTGTGCTCACTACACGTGTGGAGCCCCTCCCCTCGCACCGTGCTCACTACACGTGTGGAGCCCCTCCCCTCCCCTCGCACCGTGCTCACTACACGTGTGGAGCCCCTCCCCCTCCCCTCGCACCGTGCTCACAACACGTGGGAAGCCCCTCCCCTCCCCTCGCACTGTGCTCACTACACGTGTGGAGCCCCTCCCCTCGCACTGTGCTCACTACACGTGGGGAGCCCCTCCCCCTCCCCTCGCACTGTGCTCACGACACGTGTGGAGCCCCTCCCCTCGCACTGTGCTCACTACACGTGGGGAGCTCGTGCCCTCGCACTGTGCTCACTACACGTGTGGAGCCCCCTCCCCTCGCACTGTGCTCACTACACGTGTGGAGCCCCTCCCCTCGCACCGTGCTCACTACACGTGTGGAGGTCCCTCCCCTCACACTGTGCTCTCTCCACGTGGGGAGCCCCTCCCCTCGCACTGTGTTCACTACACGTGGGGAGCCCCTCCCCTCGCACTGTGCTCACTACACGTGGGGAGCCCCTCCCCTCGCACTGTGCTCACTACACGTGTGGAGCCCCCTCCCCTCACACTGTGCTCACTACACGTGGGGAGCCCCTCCCCTCGCACCGTGCTCAAGACACGTGGGGAGCCCCTCCCCCTCCCCTCGCACTGTGCTCACTACACGTGGGGAGCCCCTCCCCTCGCACTGTGCTCACTACACGTGGGGAGCCCCCTCCCCTCACACTGTGCTCACTACACGTGTGGAGCCCCCTTCCCTCGCACTGTGCTCACTACACGTGTGGAGCCCCTCCCCTCCCCTCGCACTGTGCTCACTACGCGTGGGGACCCCCTCCCCTCGCACTGTGCTCACTACACGTGTGGTGCCCCTCCCCCTCCCCCTCCCCTTGCACTGTGCTCACTACACGTGTGGAGCCCCCTCCCCTCGCACTGTGCTCACTACACGTGGGGAGCCCCTCCCCTCGCACCGTGCTCACTACACGTTGGGAGCCCCTCCCCTCGCACTGTGCTCACTACACGTTGGGAGCCCCTCCCCTCGCACTGTGCTCACTACACGTGTGGAGGTCCCTCCCCTCGCACTGTGCTCACTACACGTTGGGAGCCCCTCCCCCTCCCCTCGCACAGTGCTCACTACACGTGTGGAGGTCCCTCCCCTCGCACTGTGCTCACTACACGTTGGGAGCCCCTCCCCCTCCCCTCGCACAGTGCTCACTACACGTGTGGAGCCCCTCCCCCTCCCCTCGCACTGTGCTCACTACACGTGGGGAGCCCCTCCCCTCGCACCGTGCTCACTACACGTTGGGAGCCCCTCCCCTCGCACCATGCTCACTGCACGTGTGGAGCCCCTCCCCTCGCACTGTGCTCACTACACGTTGGGAGCCCCTCCCCTCGCACTGTGCTCACTACACGTGTGGAGGTCCCTCCCCTCGCACTGTGCTCACTACACGTTGGGAGCCCCTCCCCCTCCCCTCGCACAGTGCTCACTACACGTGTGGAGCCCCTCCCCTCCCCTCGCACTGTGCTCACTACACGTGTGGAGCCCCTCCCCTCGCACTGTGCTCACTACACGTGGGGAGCCCCTCACCTCCCCTCGCACTGTGCTCACTACACGTGGGGAGCTCCTCCCCCCGCACCGTGCTCACTACACGTGGGGAGCCCCTCCCCTCGCACCGTGCTCACTACACGTGTGGAGCCCCTCCCCTCCCCTCGCACTGTGCTCACTACACGTGTGGAGCCCCTCCCCTCCCCTCGCACTGTGCTCACTACACGTGTGGAGCCCCCTCCCCTCGCACTGTGCTCACTACACGTGTGGAGCCCCCTCCCCTCGCACCGTGCTCACTACACGTGGGGAGCCCATCCCCTCGCACCGTGCTCACTACACGTGGGGAGCCCATCCCCCTCCCCTCGCACCGTGTTCACTACCCGTGTGGAGCCTCTCCCCCTCCCCTCGCACTGTGCTCACTACACGTGTGGAGCCCCTCCCCTCCCCTCGCACTGTGCTCACTACACGTGGGGAGCCCCTCCCCCTCCCCTCGCACTGTGCTCACTACACGTGTGGAGCCTCTCCCCCTCCCCTCGCACTGTGCTCACTACACGTGGGGAGCCCCTCCCCCTCCCCTCGCACCGTGCTCACTACACGTGTGGAGCCCCTCCCCCTCCCCTCGCACCGTGCTCACTACACGTGTGGAGCCCCTCCCCTCGCACTGTGCTCACTACACATGTGGAGCCCCCTCCCCTCGCACCGTGCTCACTACACGTGTGAAGCCCCTCCCCTCCCCTCGCACTGTGCTCACTACACGTGTGGAGCCCCTCCCCCTCCCCTCGCACCGTGCTCACTACACGTGTGGAGCCCCTCCCCTCGCACTGTGCTCACTACACATGTGGAGCCCCCTCCCCTCGCACCGTGCTCACTACACGTGGAGCCCCCTCCCGTCGTACCGTGCTCACTACACGTGTAGAGCCCCCTCCCCTCCCCTCGCACTCACTACACGTGTGGAGCCCCTCCCCTCGCACCGTGCTCACGACACGTGGGGAGCCCCTCCCCTCCCCTCGCATCGTGCTCACTACACGTGTGGAGCCCCTCCCCTCGCACCGTGCTCACAACACGTGGGGAGCCCCTCCCCCTCCCCTCGCACCGTGCTCACGACACGTGGGGAGCCCTCTCCCCTCCCCTCGCACTGTGCTCACTACACGTGTGGAGCCCCTACCCCTCCCCTCGCACTGTGCTCACTACACGTGTGGAGCCCCTCCCCTCGCACTGTGCTCACTACACGTGTGGAGCCCCTCCCCTCCCCTCGCACTGTGCTCACTACACGTGGGGAGCCCCTCCCCTCCCCTCGAACTGTGCTCACTACACGTGGGGAGCCCCTCCCCTCCCCTCGCACTGTGCTCACTACACGTGGGGAGCTCCTCCCCTCGCACCGTGCTCACTACACGTGGGGAGCCCCTCCCCTCGCACCGTGCTCACTACACGTGGGGAGCCCCTCCCCTCGCACCGTGCTCACTACACGTGGGGAGCCCCTCCCCTCGCACCGTGCTCACTACACGTGTGGTGCCCCTCCCCCTCCCCTCGCACTGAGCTCACTACACGTGTGGTGCCCCTCCCCCTCCCCTCGCACCGTGCTCACTACACGTGTGGAGCCCCCTCCCCTCGCACTCTGCTCACTACACGTGGGGAGCCCCTCCCCTCGCACCGTGCTCACTACACGTGTGGAGCCCCTCCCCTCGCACCGTGCTCACTACACGTGTGGAGCCCCTCCCCTCCCCTGTGCTCACTACACGTGTGGAGCCCCTCCCCTCGCACTGTGCTCACTACACGTGTGGAGCCCCTCCCCTTCCCTCGCACTGTGCTCACTACACGTGGGGAGCCCCTCCCCTCCCCTCGCACTGTGCTCACTACACGTGGGGAGCCCCTCCCCCTCCCCTCGCACCGTGCTCACTACACGTGTGGAGCCCCTCCCCTCCCACTGTGCTCACTACACGTGGGTAGCCCCTCCCCCTCCCCTCGCACTGTGCTCACTACACGTGTGGAGCCCCTCCCCTCCCCTCGCACTGTGCTCACTACACGTGTGGTGCCCCTCCCCCTCCCTCGCACTGTGCTCACTACACGTGGGGGGCCCCTCCCCCTCCCCTCGCACTGTGCTCACTACACGTGTGGAGCCCCTCCCCTCCCCTCCCACCGTGCTCACTACACGTGTGGAGCCCCCTCCCCTCGCACTGTGCTCACTACACGTGTGGAGCCCCTCCCCCTCCCCTCGCAGTGTGCTCACTACACGTGTGGAGCCCCTCCCCCTCCCCTCGCACCGTGCTCACTACACGTGTGGAGCCGCTCCCCCTCCCCTCGCACTGTGCTCACTACACGTGTGGAGCCCCTCCCCTCCCACCGTGCTCACTACACGTGTGGAGCCCCTCCCCTCCCCTCGCACTGTGCTCACTACACGTGTGGAGCCCCTCCCCTCCCCTCGCACTGTGCTCACTACACGTGTGGAGCCCCCTCCCCTCGCACTGTGCTCACTACACGTGTGGAGCCCCCTCCCCTCGCACCGTGCTCACTGCACGTGGGGAGCCCCTCCCCCTCCCCTCGCACTGTGCTCACTACACGTGGGGAGCCCCTCCCCCTCCCCTCGCACAGTGCTCACTACACGTGTGGAGCCCCTTCCCCCTCCCCTCGCACCGTGCTCACTACACGTGGGGAGCCCCTCCCCTCGCACCGTGCTCACTACACGTGGGGAGCCCCTCCCCTCGCACTGTGCTCACTACACGTGGAGAGCCTCTCCCCCTCCCCTCGCACAGTGCTCACTACACGTGTGGAGGTCCCTCCCCTCACACTGTGCTCTCTCCACGTGGGGAGCCCCTCCCCTCGCACTGTGCTCACTACACGTGGGAAGCCCCTCCCCTCGCACCGTGCTCACTACACGTGGGGAGCCCCTCCCCCTCCCCTCGCACTGTGCTCACTACACGTGTGGAGCCCCCTCCCCTCGCACTGTGCTCACTACACGTGTGGAGCCCCTCCCCTCCCCTCGCACAGTGCTCACTACACGTGGGGAGCCCCTCCCCTCGCACTGTGCTCACTACACGTGTGGTGCCCCTCCCCCTCCCTCGCACTGTGCTCACTACACGTGGGGAGCCCCTCCCCCTCCCCTCGCACTGTGCTCACTGCACGTGGGGAGCCCCTCCCCCTCCCCTCGCACTGTGCTCACTACACATGGGGAGCCCCTCCCCTCGCACAGTGCTCACTACACGTGTGGAGCCCCTTCCGCCTCCCCTCGCACCGTGCTCACGACACGTGGGGAGCCCCTCCCCTCGCACCGTGCTCACTACACGTGTGGAGCCCCTCCCCCTCCCCCTCCCCTTGCACTGTGCTCACTACACGTGTGGAGCCCCCTCCCCTCGCACTGTGCTCACTACACGTTGGGAGCCCCTCCCCTCGCACCGTGCTCACTACACGTTGGGAGCCCCTCCCCTCGCACCATGCTCACTGCACGTGTGGAGCCCCTCCCCTCGCACTGTGCTCACTACACGTTGGGAGCCCCTCCCCTCGCACTGTGCTCACGACACGTTGGGAGCCCCTCCCCCTCCCTTCGCACAGTGCTCACTACACGTGTGGAGCCCCTCCCCCTCCCCTCGCACTGTGCTCACTACACGTGGGGAGCCCCTCCCCCTCCCCTCGCACCGTGCTCACTACACGTGTGGAGCCCCTCCCCCTCCCCTCGCACCGTGCTCACTACACGTGTGGAGCCCCTCCCCCTCCCCTCGCAGTGTGCTCACTACACGTGTGGAGCCCCTCCCCCTCCCCTCGCAGTGTGCTCACTACACGTGTGGAGGTCCCTCCCCTCCCACCGTGCTGACTACACGTGGGGAGCCCCTCCCCTCCCACCGTGCTCACTACACGTGTGGAGCCCCCTCCCCTCGCACTGTGCTCACTACACGTGTGGAGCCCCTCCCCCTCCCCTCGCAGTGTGCTCACTACACGTGTGGAGCCCCTCCCCCTCCCCTCGCACCGTGCTCACTACACGTGTGGAGCCGCTCCCCCTCCCCTCGCACTGTGCTCACTACACGTGTGGAGCCCCTCCCCTCCCACCGTGCTCACTACACGTGTGGAGCCCCTCCCCTCCCCTCGCACTGTGCTCACTACACGTGTGGAGCCCCTCCCCTCCCCTCGCACTGTGCTCACTACACGTGTGGAGCCCCCTCCCCTCGCACTGTGCTCACTACACGTGTGGAGCCCCCTCCCCTCGCACCGTGCTCACTACACGTGGGGAGCCCCTCCCCTCCCCTCGCACTGTGCTCACTACACGTGTGGAGCCCCTCCCCTCCCCTCGCACTGTGCTCACTACACGTGTGGAGCCCCCTCCCCTCGCACTGTGCTCACTACACGTGTGGAGCCCCTCCCCTCCCCTCGCACTGTGCTCACTGCACGTGGGGAGCCCCTCCCCTCGCACCGTGCTCACTACACGTGGGGAGCCCCCTCCCCTCGCACCGTGCTCACTACACGTGGGGAGCCCCTCCCCTCGCACCGTGCTCACTACACGTGGGGAGCCCCTCCCCTCGCACCGTGCTCACTACACGTGTGGAGCCCCTCCACTCACACCGTGCTCACTACACGTGGGGAGCCCATCCCCCTCCCCTCGCACCGTGTTCACTACCCGTGTGGAGCCTCTCCCCCTCCCCTCGCACTGTGCTCACTACACGTGTGGAGCCCCTCCCCTCCCCTCGCACTGTGCTCACTACACGTGTGGAGCCCCTCCCCCTCCCCTCGCACCGTGCTCACTACACGTGTGGAGCCCCTCCCCCTCCCCTCGCACCGTGCTCACTACACGTGTGGAGCCCCTCCCCTCGCACTGTGCTCACTACACGTGTGGAGCCCCTCCCCTCCCCTAGCACTGTGCTCACTACACGTGTGGAGCCCCTCCCCCTCCCCTCGCACCGTGCTCACTACACGTGGGGAGCCCCTCCCCCTCACCTCGCACCGTGCTCACTACACGTGTGGAGCCCCTCCCCCTCCCCTCGCACCGTGCTCACTACACGTGTGGAGCCCCTCCCCTCGCACTGTGCTCACTACACATGTGGAGCCCCCTCCCCTCGCACCGTGCTCACTACACGTGGAGCCCCCTCCCCTCGCACCGTGCTCACTACACGTGTAGAGCCCCCTCCCCTCCCCTCGCATCGTGCTCACTACACGTGTGGAGCCCCTCCCCTCGCACCGTGCTCACGACACGTGGGGAGCCCCTCCCCTCCCCTCGCATCGTGCTCACTACACGTGTGGAGCCCCTCCCCTCGCACCGTGCTCACAACACGTGGGGAGCCCCTCCCCCTCCCCTCGCACCGTGCTCACGACACGTGGGGAGCCCCCTCCCCTCCCCTCGCACTGTGCTCACTACACGTGGGGCGCCCCTCCCCCTCCCCTCGCACTGTGCTCACTACACGTGGGGAGCCCCGCCCCTCCCCTCGCACTGTGCTCATTACACGTGTGGAGCCCCTCCCCTCCCCTCGCACTGTGCTCACTACACGTGGGGAGCCCCTACCCCTCCCCTCGCACTGTGCTCACTACACATGTGGAGCCCCTACCCCTCCCCTCGCACTGTGCTCACTACACGTGTGGAGCCCCTCCCCTCGCACTGTGCTCACTACACGTGTGGAGCCCCTCCCCTCCCCTCGCACCGTGCTCACTACACGTGTGGAGCCCCTCCCCTCCCCTCGCACCGTGCTCACTACACGTGGGGAGCCCCTCCCCTCCCCTCGAACTGTGCTCACTACACGTGGGGAGCCCCTCCCCTCCCCTCGCACTGTGCTCACTACACGTGGGGAGCTCCTCCCCTCGCACCGTGCTCACTACACGTGGGGAGCCCCTCCCCTCGCACCGTGCTCACTACACGTGGGGAGCCCCTCCCCTCGCACCGTGCTCACTACACGTGGGGAGCCCCTCCCCTCGCACCGTGCTCACTACACGTGTGGTGCCCCTCCCCCTCCCCTCGCACTGAGCTCACTACACGTGTGGTGCCCCTCCCCCTCCCCTCGCACCGTGCTCACTACACGTGTGGAGCCCCCTCCCCTCGCACTCTGCTCACTACACGTGGGGAGCCCCTCCCCTCGCACCGTGCTCACTACACGTGTGGAGCCCCTCCCCTCGCACCGTGCTCACTACACGTGTGGAGCCCCTCCCCTCCCCTGTGCTCACTACACGTGTGGAGCCCCTCCCCTCGCACTGTGCTCACTACACGTGTGGAGCCCCTCCCCTTCCCTCGCACTGTGCTCACTACACGTGGGGAGCCCCTCCCCTCCCCTCGCACTGTGCTCACTACACGTGGGGAGCCCCTCCCCCTCCCCTCGCACCGTGCTCACTACACGTGTGGAGCCCCTCCCCTCCCACTGTGCTCACTACACGTGGGTAGCCCCTCCCCCTCCCCTCGCACTGTGCTCACTACACGTGTGGAGCCCCTCCCCTCCCCTCGCACTGTGCTCACTACACGTGTGGTGCCCCTCCCCCTCCCTCGCACTGTGCTCACTACACGTGGGGGGCCCCTCCCCCTCCCTTGCACTGTGCTCACTACACGTGGGGAGCCCCTCCCCCTCCCCTCGCACTGTGCTCACTACACGTGGGGAGCCCCTCCCCCTCCCCTCGCACAGTGCTCACTACACGTGTGGAGCCCCTTCCCCCTCCACTCGCACCGTGCTCACTACACGTGGGGAGCCCCTCCCCTCGCACCGTGCTCACTACACGTGGGGAGCCCCTCCCCCTCCCCTCGCACTGTGCTCACTACACGTGGAGAGCCTCTCCCCCTCCCCTCGCACAGTGCTCACTACACGTGTGGAGGTCCCTCCCCTCACACTGTGCTCTCTCCACGTGGGGAGCCCCTCCCCTCGCACTGTGCTCACTACACGTGGGGAGCCCCTCCCCTCGCACTGTGCTCACTACACGTGGGGAGCCCCTCCCCTCGCACTGTGCTCACTATACATGTGGAGCCCCTTCCCCTCACACTGTGCTCACTACACGTGGGAAGCCCCTCCCCTCGCACCGTGCTCACTACACGTGGGGAGCCCCTCCCCCTCCCCTCGCACTGTGCTCACTACACGTGTGGAGCCCCCTCCCCTCGCACTGTGCTCACTACACGTGTGGAGCCCCTCCCCTCCCCTCGCACTGTGCTCACTACACGTGGGGAGCCCCTCCCCTCGCACTGTGCTCACTACACGTGTGGTGCCCCTCCCCCTCCCTCGCACTGTGCTCACTACACGTGGGGAGCCCCAACCCCTCCCCTCGCACTGTGCTCACTACACGTGGGGAGCCCCTCCCCCTCCCCTCGCACTGTGCTCACTACACATGGGGAGCCCCTCCCCTCGCACAGTGCTCACTACACGTGTGGAGCCCCTTCCCCCTCCCCTCGCACCGTGCTCACGACACGTGGGGAGCCCCTCCCCTCGCACCGTGCTCACTACACGTGTGGAGCCCCTCCCCCTCCCCCTCCCCTTGCACTGTGCTCACTACACGTGTGGAGCCCCCTCCCCTCGTACTGTGCTCACTACACGTGTGGAGCCCCTCCCCCTCCCCTCGCACTGAGCTCACTACACGTGTGGTGCCCCTCCCCCTCCCCTCGCACCGTGCTCACTACACGTGTGGAGCCCCCTCCCCTCGCACTCTGCTCACTACACGTGGGGAGCCCCTCCCCTCGCACCGTGCTCACTACACGTGTGGAGCCCCTCCCCTCGCACCGTGCTCACTACACGTGTGGAGCCCCTCCCCTCCCCTGTGCTCACTACACGTGTGGAGCCCCTCCCCTCGCACTGTGCTCACTACACGTGTGGAGCCCCTCCCCTTCCCTCGCACTGTGCTCACTACACGTGGGGAGCCCCTCCCCTCCCCTCGCACTGTGCTCACTACACGTGGGGAGCCCCTCCCCCTCCCCTCGCACCGTGCTCACTACACGTGTGGAGCCCCTCCCCTCCCACTGTGCTCACTACACGTGGGTAGCCCCTCCCCCTCCCCTCGCACTGTGCTCACTACACGTGTGGAGCCCCTCCCCTCCCCTCGCACTGTGCTCACTACACGTGTGGTGCCCCTCCCCCTCCCTCGCACTGTGCTCACTACACGTGGGGGGCCCCTCCCCCTCCCCTCGCACTGTGCTCACTACACGTGTGGAGCCCCTCCCCTCCCCTCGCACCATGCTCACTACACGTGTGGAGCCCCTCCCCCTCCCTTGCACTGTGCTCACTACACGTGGGGAGCCCCTCCCCCTCCCCTCGCACTGTGCTCACTACACGTGGGGAGCCCCTCCCCCTCCCCTCGCACAGTGCTCACTACACGTGTGGAGCCCCTTCCCCCTCCCCTCGCACCGTGCTCACTACACGTGGGGAGCCCCTCCCCTCGCACCGTGCTCACTACACGTGGGGAGCCCCTCCCCCTCCCCTCGCACTGTGCTCACTACACGTGGAGAGCCTCTCCCCCTCCCCTCGCACAGTGCTCACTACACGTGTGGAGGTCCCTCCCCTCACACTGTGCTCTCTCCACGTGGGGAGCCCCTCCCCTCGCACTGTGCTCACTACACGTGGGGAGCCCCTCCCCTCGCACTGTGCTCACTACACGTGGGGAGCCCCTCCCCTCGCACTGTGCTCACTATACATGTGGAGCCCCTTCCCCTCACACTGTGCTCACTACACGTGGGAAGCCCCTCCCCTCGCACCGTGCTCACTACACGTGGGGAGCCCCTCCCCCTCCCCTCGCACTGTGCTCACTACACGTGTGGAGCCCCCTCCCCTCGCACTGTGCTCACTACACGTGTGGAGCCCCTCCCCTCCCCCTGTGCTCACTACACGTGGGGAGCCCCTCCCCTCGCACTGTGCTCACTACACGTGTGGTGCCCCTCCCCCTCCCTCGCACTGTGCTCACTACACGTGGGGAGCCCCTCCCCCTCCCCTCGCACTGTGCTCACTGCACGTGGGGAGCCCCTCCCCCTCCCCTCGCACTGTGCTCACTACACATGGGGAGCCCCTCCCCTCGCACAGTGCTCACTACACGTGTGGAGCCCCTTCCCCCTCCCCTCGCACCGTGCTCACGACACGTGGGGAGCCCCTCCCCTCGCACCGTGCTCACTACACGTGTGGAGCCCCCTCCCCTCGTACTGTGCTCACTACACGTGGGGAGCCCCTCCCCTCGCACCGTGCTCACTACACGTTGGGAGCCCCTCCCCTCGCACCATGCTCACTGCACGTGTGGAGCCCCTCCCCTCGCACTGTGCTCACTACACGTTGGGAGCCCCTCCCCTCGCACTGTGCTCACTACACGTGTGGAGGTCCCTCCCCTCGCACTGTGCTCACTACACGTTGGGAGCCCCTCCCCCTCCCCTCGCACAGTGCTCACTACACGTGTGGAGCCCCTCCCCCTCCCCTCGCACTGTGCTCACTACACGTGTGGAGCCCCTCCCCCTCCCCTCGCACCGTGCTCACTACACGTGGGGAGCCCCTCCCCCTCCCCTCGCACCGTGCTCACTACACGTGTGGAGCCCCTCCCCCTCCCGTCGCACCGTGCTCACTACACGTGTGGAGGTCCCTCCCCTCCCACCGTGCTGACTACACGTGGGGAGCCCCTCCCCTCCCACCGTGCTCACTACACGTGTGGAGCCCCCTCCCCTCGCACTGTGCTCACTACACGTGGGGAGCCCCTCCCCCTCCCCTCGCACCGTGCTCACTACACGTGGGGAGCCCCTCCCCTCCCACCGTGCTCACTACACGTGTGGAGCCCCCTCCCCTCGCACTGTGCTCACTACACGTGTGGAGCCCCTCCCCCTCCCCTCGCACTGTGCTCACTACACGTGTGGAGCCCCTCCCCCTCCCCTCGCACTGTGCTCACTACACGTGTGGAGCCCCTCCCCCTCCCCTCGCACTGTGCTCACTACACGTGTGGTGCCCCTCCCCCTCCCCTCGCACTGTGCTCACTACACGTGTGGAGCCCCTCCCACTCCCCTCGCACCGTGCTCACTACACGTGGGGAGCCCCTCCCCCTCCCCTCGCACCGTGCTCACTACACGTGTGGAGCCCCTCCCCTCCCACCGTGCTCACTACACGTGTGGAGCCCCTCCCCTCCCCTCGCACTGTGCTCACTACACGTGTGGAGCCCCTCCCCTCCCCTCGCACTGTGCTCACTACACGTGGGGAGCCCCTCCACTCGCACCGTGCTCACTACACGTGTGGAGCCCCCTCCCCTCGCACTGTGCTCACTACACGTGTGGAGCCCCCTCCCCTCGCACCGTGCTCACTACACGTGGGGAGCCCCTCCCCTCGCACCGTGCTCACTGCACGTGGGGAGCCCCTCCCCTCGCACCGTGCTCACTACACGTGGGGAGCCCCTCCCCTCGCACCGTGCTCACTACACGTGTGGAGCCCCTCCACTCACACCGTGCTCACTACACGTGGGGAGCCCATCCCCCTCCCCTCGCACCGTGTTCACTACCCGTGTGGAGCCTCTCCCCTCCCCTCGCACTGTGCTCACTACACGTGGGGAGCCCCTCCCCCTCCCCTCGCACTGTGCTCACTACACGTGTGGAGCCTCTCCCCCTCCCCTCGCACTGTGCTCACTACACGTGTGGAGCCCCTCCCCTCGCACTGTGCTCACTACACGTGGGGAGCCCCTCCCCCTCCCCTCGCACTGTGCTCACTACACGTGGGGAGCCCCTCCCCCTCCCCTCGCACTGTGCTTACTACACGTGGGGAGCCCCTCCCCCTCACCTCGCACCGTGCTCACTACACGTGTGGAGCCCCTCCCCTCCCCTCGCACCGTGCTCACTACACGTGTGGAGCCCCTCCCACTCCCCTCGCACCGTGCTCACTACACGTGTGGAGCCCCTCCCCTCGCACTGTGCTCACTACACATGTGGAGCCCCCTCCCCTCGCACCGTGCTCACTACACGTGGAGCCCCCTCCCCTCGCACCGTGCTCACTACACGTGTAGAGCCCCCTCCCCTCCCCTCGCATCGTGCTCACTACACGTGTGGAGCCCCTCCCCTCGCACCGTGCTCACGACACGTGGGGAGCCCCTCCCCTCCCCTCGCATCGTGCTCACTACACGTGTGGAGCCCCTCCCCTCGCACCGTGCTCACAACACGTGGGGAGCCCCTCCCCCTCCCCCTCCCCTCGCACCGTGCTCACGACACGTGGGGAGCCCCCTCCCCTCGCACTGTGCTCACTACACGTGGGGAGCCCCTCCCCTCCCCTCGCACTGTGCTCACTACACGTGTGGAGCCCCTCCCCTCGCACTGTGCTCACTACACGTGGGGAGCCCCTCCCCTCCCCTCGCACTGTGCTCACTACACGTGGGGAGCTCCTCCCCCCGCACCGTGCTCACTACACGTGGGGAGCCCCTCCCCTCGCACCGTGCTCACTACACGTGTGGTGCCCCTCCCCCTCCCCTCGCACTGAGCTCACTACACGTGTGGTGCCCCTCCCCTCGCACCGTGCTCACTACACGTGTGGAGCCCCCTCCCCTCGCACTCTGCTCACTACACGTGGGGAGCCCCTCCCCTCGCACCGTGCTCACTACACGTGTGGAGCCCCTCCCCTCGCACCGTGCTCACTACACGTGTGGAGCCCCTCCCCTCCCCTGTGCTCACTACACGTGTGGAGCCCCTCCCCTCGCACTGTGCTCACTACACGTGTGGAGCCCCTCCCCTTCCCTCGCACTGTGCTCACTACACGTGGGGAGCCCCTCCCCTCCCCTCGCACTGTGCTCACGACACGTGGGGAGCCCCTCCCCCTCCCCTCGCACCGTGCTCACTACACGTGTGGAGCCCCTCCCCTCCCCTCGCACTGTGCTCACGACACGTGGGTAGCCCCTCCCCCCCCCTCGCACTGTGCTCACTACACGTGTGGAGCCCCTCCCCTCCCCTCGCACTGTGCTCACTACACGTGGGGAGCCCCTCCCCCTCCCTTGCACTGTGCTCACTACACGTGGGGAGCCCCTCCCCCTCCCCTCGCACTGTGCTCACTACACGTGGGGAGCCCCTCCCCTCGCACTGTGCTCACTACACGTGGGGAGCCCCTCCCCCTCCCCTCGCACAGTGCTCACTACACGTGTGGAGCCCCTTCCCCCTCCCCTCGCACCGTGCTCACTACACGTGGGGAGCCCCTCCCCCTCCCCTCGCACCGTGCTCACTGCACGTGGGGAGCCCCTCCCCTCGCACCGTGCTCACTACACGTGTGGAGCCCCTCCCCCTCCCCTTGCACTGTGCTCACTACACGTGTGGAGCCCCCTCCCCTCGCACTGTGCTCACTACACGTGGGGAGCCCCTCCCCTCGCACCGTGCTCACTACACGTGGGGAGCCCCTCCCCTCGCACCGTGCTCACTACACGTGTGGAGCCCCTCCCCTCGCACTGTGCTCACTACACGTGTGGAGCCCCTCCCCTCGCACCGTGCTCACTACACTTGTGGAACCCCCTCCCCTCCCCTCGCACTGTGCTCACTACACGTGTGGAGCCCCTCCCCTCGCACCGTGCTCACTACATGTGGGGAGCCCCTCCCCTCGCACCGTGCTCACTACACGTGGGGAGCCCCTCCCCTCGTACTGTGCTCACTACACGTGTGGAGCCCCTCCCCCTCCCCTCGCACTGTGCTCACTACACGTGGGGAGCCCCTCCCCTCGCACCGTGCTCACGGCACGTGGGAAGCCCCTCCCCTCCCCTCGCACTGTGCTCACTGCACGTGGGAAGCCCATCCCCTTCCCCTCGCACTGTGCTCACTACACGTGTGGAGCCCCTCCCCTCCCCTCGCACTGTGCTCACTACACGTGGGGAGCCCCTCCCCTCCCCTCGCACCGTGCTCACTACACGTGGGGAGCCCCTCCCCTCGCACTGTGCTCACTACACGTGGGGAGCCGCTCCCCCTCCCCTCGCACTGTGCTCACTACACGTGGGGAGCCCCTCCCCCTCCCCTCGCACTGTGCTCACTACACGTGTGGAGCCCCTCCCCCTCCCCTCGCACCGTGCTCACTACACGTGTGGAGCCGCTCCCCCTCCCCTCGCACTGTGCTCACTACACGTGGGGAGCCCCTCCCCCTCCCCTCGCACTGTGCTCACTACACGTGTGGAGCCCCTCCCCCTCCCCTCGCACCGTGCTCACTTAACGTGTGGAGCCCCTCCCCTCGCACCGTGCTCACGACACGTGTGGAGCCCCTCCCCTCGCACCGTGCTCACTACACGTGGGGAGCCCCTCCCCTCGCACCGTGCTCACTATACGTGGGGAGCCCCTCCCCTCGCACCGTGCTCACTACACGTGGGGAGCCCCTCCCCTCGCACCGTGCTCACTACACGTGTGGTGCCCCTCCCCTCCCCTCGCACTGTGCTCACTACACATGGGAAGCCCCTCCCCCTCCCCTCGCACCGTGCTCACAACACGTGGAAAGCCCCTCCCCTCCCCTCGCACCGTGCTCACTACACGTGGGAAGCCCCTCCCCTCCCCTCGCACAGTGCTCACTACACGTGGGAAGCCCCTCCCCCTCCCCTCGCACTGTGCTCACTACACGTGGGGAGCCCCTCCCCCTCCCCTCGCACCGTGCTCACTACACGTGTGGAGCCCCTCCCCTCGCACCGTGCTCACTACACGTGTGGAGCCCCCTCCCCTCCCCTCGCACTGTGCTCACTACACGTGTGGAGCCCCCTCCCCTCGCACTGTGCTCACTACACGTGTGGAGCCCCTCCCCTCGCACCGTGCTCACTACACGTGTGGAGCCCCCTCCCCTCGCACTGTGCTCACTACACGTGTGGAGCACCTCCCCTCGCACTGTGCTCACTACACGTGTGGAGCCCCTCCCCTCCCCTCGCACTGTGCTCACTACACGTGTGGAGCCCCTCCCCCTCCCCTCGCACTGTGCTCACTACACGTGGTGAGCCCCTCCCCCTCCCCTCGCACCATGCTCACTACACGTGGGGAGCCCCTCCCCTCGCACCGTGCTCACTACACGTGGGGAGCCCCTCCCCCTCCCCTCGCACCGTGCTCACTACACGTGGGGAGCCCCCTCCCCTCGCACTGTGCTCACTACACATGTGTAGCCCCTCCCCTCGCACCGTGCTCACTACACGTGGGGAGCCCCCTCCCCTCCCCTCGCACTGTGCTCACTACACGTGTGGAGCCCCTCCCCCTCCCCTCGCACTGAGCTCACTACACGTGTGGTGCCCCTCCCCCTCCCCTCGCACCGTGCTCACTACACGTGTGGAGCCCCCTCCCCTCGCACTCTGCTCACTACACGTGGGGAGCCCCTCCCCTCGCACCGTGCTCACTACACGTGTGGAGCCCCTCCCCTCGCACCGTGCTCACTACACGTGTGGAGCCCCTCCCCTCCCCTGTGCTCACTACACGTGTGGAGCCCCTCCCCTCGCACTGTGCTCACTACACGTGTGGAGCCCCTCCCCTTCCCTCGCACTGTGCTCACTACACGTGTGGAGCCCATCCCCCTCCCTCGCACTGTGCTCACTACACGTGGGGAGCCCCTCCCCTCCCCTCGCACTGTGCTCACGACACGTGGGGAGCCCCTCCCCCTCCCCTCGCACCGTGCTCACTACACGTGTGGAGCCCCTCCCCTCCCCTCGCACTGTGCTCACTACACGTGGGGAGCCCCTCCCCCTCCCTTGCACTGTGCTCACTACACGTGGGGAGCCCCTCCCCCTCCCCTCGCACTGTGCTCACTACACGTGGGGAGCCCCTCCCCTCGCACTGTGCTCACTACACGTGTGGAGCCCCTCCCCCTCCCTTGCACTGTGCTCACTACACGTGGGGAGCCCCTCCCCCTCCCTTGCACTGTGCTCACTACACGTGGGGAGCCCCTCCCCTCCCCTCGCACTGTGCTCACTACACGTGGGGAGCCCCTCCCCCTCCCTTGCACTGTGCTCACTACACGTGGGGAGCCCCTCCCCCTCCCCTCGCACTGTGCTCACTACACGTGGGGAGCCCCTCCCCTCGCACTGTGCTCACTACACGTGGGGAGCCCCTCCCCCTCCCCTCGCACAGTGCTCACTACACGTGTGGAGCCCCTTCCCCCTCCCCTCGCACCGTGCTCACTACACGTGGGGAGCCCCTCCCCCTCCCCTCGCACCGTGCTCACTACACGTGGGGAGCCCCTCCCCTCGCACCGTGCTCACTACACGTGTGGAGCCCCTCCCCCTCCCCTTGCACTGTGCTCACTACACGTGTGGAGCCCCCTCCCCTCGCACTGTGCTCACTACACGTGGGGAGCCCCTCCCCTCGCACCGTGCTCACTACACGTGGGGAGCCCCTCCCCTCGCACCGTGCTCACTACACGTGTGGAGCCCCTCCCCTCGCACTGTGCTCACTACACGTGTGGAGCCCCTCCCCTCGCACCGTGCTCACTACACTTGTGGAACCCCCTCCCCTCCCCTCGCACTGTGCTCACTACACGTGTGGAGCCCCTCCCCTCGCACCGTGCTCACTACATGTGGGGAGCCCCTCCCCTCGCACCGTGCTCACTACACGTGGGGAGCCCCTCCCCTCGTACTGTGCTCACTACACGTGTGGAGCCCCTCCCCCTCCCCTCGCACTGTGCTCACTACACGTGGGGAGCCCCTCCCCTCGCACCGTGCTCACGGCACGTGGGAAGCCCCTCCCCTCCCCTCGCACTGTGCTCACTGCACGTGGGAAGCCCATCCCCTTCCCCTCGCACTGTGCTCACTACACGTGTGGAGCCCCTCCCCTCCCCTCGCACTGTGCTCACTACACGTGGGGAGCCCCTCCCCTCCCCTCGCACCGTGCTCACTACACGTGGGGAGCCCCTCCCCTCGCACTGTGCTCACTACACGTGGGGAGCCGCTCCCCCTCCCCTCGCACTGTGCTCACTACACGTGGGGAGCCCCTCCCCCTCCCCTCGCACTGTGCTCACTACACGTGTGGAGCCCCTCCCCCTCCCCTCGCACCGTGCTCACTACACGTGGGGAGCCCCTCCCCCTCCCCTCGCACTGTGCTCACTACACGTGTGGAGCCGCTCCCCCTCCCCTCGCACTGTGCTCACTACACGTGGGGAGCCCCTCCCCCTCCCCTCGCACTGTGCTCACTACACGTGTGGAGCCCCTCCCCCTCCCCTCGCACCGTGCTCACTTAACGTGTGGAGCCCCTCCCCTCGCACCGTGCTCACGACACGTGTGGAGCCCCTCCCCTCGCACCGTGCTCACTACACGTGGGGAGCCCCTCCCCTCGCACCGTGCTCACTATACGTGGGGAGCCCCTCCCCTCGCACCGTGCTCACTACAAGTGGGGAGCCCCTCCCCTCGCACCGTGCTCACTACACGTGTGGTGCCCCTCCCCTCCCCTCGCACTGTGCTCACTACACATGGGAAGCCCCTCCCCCTCCCCTCGCACCGTGCTCACAACACGTGGAAAGCCCCTCCCCTCCCCTCGTGCTCACTACACGTGGGAAGCCCCTCCCCTCCCCTCGCACTGTGCTCACTACACGTGGGAAGCCCCTCCCCCTCCCCTCGCACTGTGCTCACTACACGTGGGGAGCCCCTCCCCCTCCCCTCGCACCGTGCTCACTACACGTGTGGAGCCCCTCCCCTCGCACCGTGCTCACTACACGTGTGGAGCCCCCTCCCCTCCCCTCGCACTGTGCTCACTACACGTGTGGAGCCCCCTCCCCTCGCACTGTGCTCACTACACGTGTGGAGCCCCTCCCCTCGCACCGTGCTCACTACACGTGTGGAGCCCCCTCCCCTCGCACTGTGCTCACTACACGTGTGGAGCCCCTCCCCTCGCACTGTGCTCACTACACGTGTGGAGCCCCTCCCCTCGCACTGTGCTCACTACACGTGTGGAGCCCCTCCCCCTCCCCTCGCACTGTGCTCACTACACGTGGTGAGCCCCTCCCCCTCCCCTCGCACCATGCTCACTACACGTGTGGAGCCCCTCCCCTCGCACCGTGCTCACTACACGTGGGGAGCCCCTCCCCCTCCCCTCGCACCGTGCTCACTACACGTGGGGAGCCCCCTCCCCTCGCACTGTGCTCACTACACATGTGTAGCCCCTCCCCTCGCACCGTGCTCACTACACGTGGGGAGCCCCCTCCCCTCCCCTCGCACTGTGCTCACTACACGTGTGGAGCCCCTCCCCCTCCCCTCGCACTGTGCTCACTACACGTGGGGACCCCCTCCCCCTCCCCTCGCCCCGTGCTCACTACACGTGGGGAGCCCCTCCCCTCGCACCGTGCTCACTACACGTGGGGAGCCCCTCCCCTCCCCTCGCACCGTGCTCACTACACGTGGGGAGCCCCTCCCCCTCCCCTCGCACCGTGCTCACTACACGTGTGGAGCCCCTCCCCTCGCACCGTGCTCACTACACGTGTGGAGCCCCTCCCCCTCCCCTCGCACTGTGCTCACTACACGTGGGAAGCCCCTCCCCCTCCCCTCGCACTGTGCTCTCTCCACGTGGGGAGCCCCTCCCCTCCCCTCGCACTGTGCTCACTACACGTGTGGAGCCTCTCCCCTCGCACCGTGCTCACTACACGTGGGGAGCCCCTCCCCTCGCACTGTGCTCACTACACGTGTGGAGCCCCTCCCCTCGCACTGTGCTCACGACACGCGTGGAGCCCCGCCCCTCCCCTCGCACTGTGCTCACTCCACTTGGGGAGCCCCCTCCCCTCCCCTCGCACCGTGCTCACTACACGTGGGGAGCCCCCTCCCCTCCCCTCGCACTGTGCTCACTACACGTGTGGAGCCCCTCCCCTCGCACTGTGCTCACTACACGTGTGGAGCCCCTCCCCTCGCACTGTGCTCACTACACGTGTGGAGCCCCTCACCTCCCCTTGCACTGTGCTCACTACACGTGTGGAGCCCCTCCCCTCCCCTCGCACTGTGCTCACTACACGTGTGGAGCCCCTCCCCTCCCCTCGCACCATGCTCACTACACGTGTGGAGCCCCTCCCCCTCCCTTGCACTGTGCTCACTACACGTGGGGAGCCCCTCCCCCTCCCCTCGCACTATGCTCACTACACGTGTGGAGCCCCTCCCCTCGCACCGTGCTCACTACACGTGGGGAGCCCCTCCCCCTCCCCTCGCACTGTGCTCACTACACGTGTGGAGCCCCTCCCCTCGCACCGTGCTCACTACACGTGGGGAGCCCCTCCCCCTCCCCTTGCACTGTGCTCACTACACGTGTGGAGCCCCTCCCCTCGCACTGTGCTCACTACACGTGTGGAGCCCCCTCCCCTCGCACTGTGCTCACTACATGTGGGGAGCCCCTCCCCTCGCACCGTGCTCACTACACGTGGGGAGCCCCTCCCCTCGCACCGTGCTCACTACACGTGTGGAGCCCCTCCCCTCGCACTGTGCTCACTACACGTGTGGAGCCCCTCCCCCTCCCCTCGCACCGTGCTCACTACACGTGTGGAGCCCCTCCCCTCGCACTGTGCTCACTACACGTGGGGAGCCCCTCCCCCTCCCCTCGCACCGTGCTCACTATACGTGTGGAGCCCCTCCCCTCCCCTCCCCTCGCACCGTGCTCACTACACTTTTGGAGCCCCCTCCCCTCCCCTCGCACTGTGCTCACTACACGTGTGGAGCCCCTCCCCTCGCACCGTGCTCACTACACTTGTGGAGCCCCCTCCCCTTCCCCTCGCACTGTGCTCACTACACGTGTGGAGCCCCTCCCCTCGCACCGTGCTCACTACACGTGGGGAGCCCCTCCCCTCACACTGTGCTCACTACACGTGTGTAGCCCCTCCCCTTCCCCTCGCACTGTGCTCACTACACGTGTGGAGACCCTCCCCTCGCACCGTGCTCACTACACGTGGGGTGCCCCTCCCCTCGCACCGTGCTCACTACACGTGGGGAGCCCCTCCCCTCGCACCGTGCTCACTACACGTGGGGAGCCCCTCCCATCGCATTGTACTCACTACACGTGTGGAGCCCCCTCCCCTCCCCTCGCACTGTGCTCACTACACGTGTGGAGCCCCTCCCCTCGCACCGTGCTCACTACACGTGGGGTGCCCCTCCCCTCGCACCGTGCTCACTACACGTGGGGAGCCCCTCCCCTCGCACCGTGCTCACTACACGTGGGGAGCCCCTCCCATCGCATTGTACTCACTACACGTGTGGAGCCCCCTCCCCTCCCCTCGCACTGTGCTCACTACACGTGTGGAGCCCCTCCCCTCGCACCATGCTCACTACACGTGGGGAGCCCCTCCCCTCGCATTGTGCTCACTACACGTGTGGTGCCCCTCCCCCTCCCCTCGCACTGTGCTCACTACACGTGTGGAGCCCCTCCCCTCCCCTCGCACCGTGCTCACTACACGTGTGGAGCCCCTCCCCTCGCACTGTGCTCACTACACGTGTGGTGCCCCTCCCCCTCCCCTCGCACTGTGCTCACTACACGTGTGGAGCCCCTCCCCTCCCCTCGCACCGTGCTCACTACACGTGTGGAGCCCCTCCCCTCCCCTCGCACCGTGCTCACTACACGTGTGGAGCCCCTCCCCTCGCACTGTGCTCACTACACGTGTGGAGCCCCTCCCCCTCCCCTCGCACCGTGCTCACTACACGTGTGGAGCCCCTCCCCTCGCACTGTGCTCACTACACGTGTGGAGCCCCTCCCCCTCCCCTCGCACTGTGCTCACTACACGTGTGGAGCCCCTCCCCTCGCACTGTGCTCACTACACGTGTGGAGCCCCTCCCCTTCCCTCGCACTGTGCTCACTACACGTGGGGAGCCCCTCCCCTCCCCTCGCACTGTGCTCACTACAAGTGGGGAGCCCCTCCCCCTCCCCTCGCACCGTGCTCACTACACGTGTGGAGCCCCTCCCCTCCCCTCGCACTGTGCTCACTACACGTGGGTAGCCCCTCCCCCTCCCCTCGCACTGTGCTCACTACACGTGTGGAGCCCCTCCCCTCCCCTCGCACTGTGCTCACTACACGTGTGGTGCCCCTCCCCCTCCCTCGCACTGTGCTCACTACACGTGGGGAGCCCCTCCCCCTCCCCTCGCACTGTGCTCACTACATGTGTGGAGCCCCTCCCCTCCCCTCGCACCATGCTCACTACACGTGTGGAGCCCCTCCCCCTCCCTTGCACTGTGCTCACGACACGTGGGGAGCCCCTCCCCCTCCCCTCGCACTGTGCTCACTACACGTGGGGAGCCCCTCCCCCTTCCCTTGCACAGTGCTCACTACACGTGTGGAGCCCCTTCCCCCTCCCCTCGCACCGTGCTCACTACACGTGGGGAGCCCCTCCCCTCGCACCGTGCTCACTACACGTGTGGAGCCCCTCCCCCTCCCCTTGCACTGTGCTCACTACACGTGTGGAGACCCCTCCCCTCGCACTGTGCTCACTACACGTGGGGAGCCCCTCCCCTCGCACCGTGCTCACTACACGTGGGGAGCCCCTCCCCTCGCACCGTGCTCACTACACGTGTGGAGCCCCTCCCCTCGCACTGTGCTCACTACACTTGTGGAGCCCCCTCCCCTCCCCTCGCACTGTGCTCACTACACGTGTGGAGCCCCTCCCCTCGCACCGTGCTCACTACATGTGGGGAGCCCCTCCCCTCGCACCGTGCTCACTACATGTGGGGAGCCCCTCCCCTCGCACCGTGCTCACTACACGTGGGAAGCCCCTCCCCTCCCCTCGCACTGTGCTCACTGCACGTGGGAAGCCCATCCCCTTCCCCTCGCACTGTGCTCACTACACGTGTGGAGCCCCTCCCCTCGCACCGTGCTCACTACACGTGGGAAGCCCCTCCCCTCCCCTCGCACTGTGCTCACTGCACGTGGGAAGCCCATCCCCTTCCCCTCGCACTGTGCTCACTACACGTGTGGAGCCCCCTCCCCTCCCCTCGCACCGTGCTCACTACACGTGTGGAGCCCCTCCCCTCCCCTCGCACTGTGCTCACTACACGTGGGGAGCCCCTCCCCTCCCCTCGCACCGTGCTCACTACACGTGGGAAGCCCCTCCCCTCGCACCGTGCTCACTACACGTGGGGAGCCCCTCCCCCTCCCCTCGCACTGTGCTCACTACACGTGTGGAGCCCCTCCCCCTCCCCTCGCACCGTGCTCACTTCACGTGTGGAGCCCCTCCCCTCGCACCGTGCTCACGACACGTGTGGAGCCCCTCCCCTTGCACCGTGCTCACTACACGTGGGGAGCCCCTCCCCTCGCACCGTGCTCACTATACGTGGGGAGCCCCTCCCCTCGCACCGTGCTCACTACACGTGGGGAGCCCCTCCCCTCGCACCGTGCTCACTACACGTGGGGAGCCCCTCCCCCTCCCCTCGCACCGTGCTCACTACACGTGTGGTGGCCCTCCCCTCCCCTCGCACTGTGCTCACTACACGTGTGGAGCCCCTCCCCTCCCACTGTGCTCACTACACGTGGGAAGCCCCTCCCCTCACCTCGCACTGTGCTCACTACACATGGGAAGCGCCTCCCCCTCCCCTCGCACCGTGCTCACTACATGTGGGGAGCCCCTCCCCTCCCCTCGCACTGTGCTTACTACACGTGGGAAGCCCCTCCCCCTCCCCTCGCACTGTGCTCACTACACGTGTGGAGCCCCTCCCCCTCCCCTCGCACTGTGCTCACTACACGTGTGGAGCCCCTCCCCTCGCACCGTGCTCACTACACGTGTGGAGCCCCTCCCCTCGCACCGTGCTCACTACACGTGTGGAGCCCCCTCCCCTCCCCTCGCACTGTGCTCACTACACGTGTGGAGCCCCCTCCCCTCGCACAGTGCTCACTACACGTGTGGAGCCCCTCCCCTCGCACCGTGCTCACTACACGTGTGGAGCCCCCTCCCCTCCCCTCGCACCGTGCTCACTACACGTGTGGAGCCCCTCCCCTCGCACCGTGCTCACTACACGTGTGGAGCCCCTCCCCTCCCCTCGCACTGTGCTCACTACACGTGTGGAGCCCCTCCCCCTCCCCTCGCACTGTGCTCACTACACGTGGGGAGCCCCCTCCCCCTCACCTCGCACTGTGCTCACTACACGTGTGGAGCCTCTCCCCTCGCACCGTGCTCACTACACGTGGGGAGCCCCCTTCCCTCCCCTCGCCCCGTGCTCACTACACGTGTGGAGCCCCTCCCCCTCCCCTCGCACTGTGCTCACTACATGTGTGGAGCCCCTCCCCTCCCCTCGCACTGTGCTCACTACACGTGTGGAGCCCCTCGCCCTCCCCTCGCACCGTGCTCACTACACGTGGGGAGCCCCTCCCCCTCCCCTCGCACCGTGCTCACTACACGTGGGGAGCCCCTCCCCCTCCCCTCGCACTGTGCTCACTACACGTGTGGAGCCCCTCCCCCTCCCCTCGCACTGTGCTCACTACACGTGGGGAGCCCCTCCCCTCCCCTCGAACTGTGCTCACTACACGTGGGGAGCCCCTCCCCTCCCCTCGCACTGTGCTCACTACACGTGGGGAGACCCTCCACCTCGCACCGTGCTCACTATACGTGGGGAGCCCCTCCCTTCCGCTCGCCCCGTGCTCACTACACGTGGGGAGCCCCTTCCCTCGCACCGTGCTCACTACACGTGGGGAGCCCCTCCCCTCCCCTCGCACCGTGCTCACTACACGTGGGGAGCCCCTCCCCCTCCCCTCGCACCGTGCTCACTACACGTGTGGAGCCCCCTCCCCTCGCACTCTGCTCACTACACGTGGGAAGCCCCTACCCCTCCCCTCACACTGTGCTCTCTCCACGTGGGGAGCCCCTCCCCTCCCCTCGCACTGTGCTCACTACACGTGGGGAGCCCCTCCCCTCGCACTGTGCTCACGACACGTGTGGAGCCCCGCCCCTCCCCTCGCACTGTGCTCACTCCACTTGGGGAGCCCCCTCCCCTCCCCTCGCACTGTGCTCACTACACGTGTGGAGCCCCTCCCCTCGCACTGTGCTCACTACACGTGTGGAGCCCCTCCCCTCGCACTGTGCTCACTACACGTGTGGAGCACCTCACCTCCCCTCGCACTGTGCTCACTACACGTGGGGAGCCCCTCCCCTCCCATCGCACTGTGCTCACTACACGTGTGGAGCCCCTCCCCTCCCATCGCACTGTGCTCACTACACGTGTGGAGCCCGTCCCCTCCCCTCGCACCATGCTCACTACACGTGTGGAGCCCCTCCCCCTCCCTTGCACTGTGCTCACTACACGTGGGGAGCCCCTCCCCCTCCCCTCGCACTGTGCTCACTACACGTGTGGAGCCCCTCCCCTCCCCTCGCACTGTGCTCACTACACGTGTGGAGCCCCTCCCCTCCCCTCGCACTGTGCTCACTACACGTGGGGAGCCCCTCCCCCTCCCCTCGCACTGTGCTCACTACACGTGTGGAGCCCCTTCCCCCTCCCCTCGCACCATGCTCACTACACGTGTGGAGCCCCTCCCCCTCCCCTTGCACTGTGCTCACTACACGTGTGGAGCCCCCTCCCCTCGCACAGTGCTCACTACACGTGTGGAGCCCCCTCCCCTCGCACTGTGCTCACTACACGTGTGGAGCCCCTCCCCCTCCCCTCGCACCGTGCTCACTACACGTGTGGAGCCCCTCCCCTCGCACTGTGCTCACTACACGTGGGGAGCCCCTCCCCCTCCCCTCGCACCATGCTCACTAAACGTGTGGAGCCCCTCCCCTCCCCTCCCCTCGCACCGTGCTCACTACACTTTTGGAGCCCCCTCCCCTCCCCTCGCACTGTGCTCACTACATGTGGGGAGCCCCTCCCCTCGCACCGTGCTCACTACACGTGGGGAGCCCCTCCCCTCGCACCGTGCTCACTACACGTGGGGAGCCCCTCCCCTCGCACCGTGCTCACTACACGTGGGGAGCCCCTCCCATCGCATTGTGCTCACTACACGTGTGGAGCCCCTCCCCTCCCCTCGCATTGTGCTCACTACACGTGGGGAGCCCCTCCCCTCGCATTGTGCTCACTACACGTGTGGTGCCCCTCCCCCTCCCCTCGCACTGTGCTCACTACACGTGTGGAGCCCCTCCCCTCCCCTCGCACTGTACTCACTACACGTGTGGAGCCCCTCCCCTTCCCTCGCACTGTGCTCACTACACGTGGGGAGCCACTCCCTTCCCCTCGCACTGTGCTCACTACACGTGGGAAGCCCCTCCCCTCCCCTCGCACTGTGCTCACTACACGTGTGGAGCCCCTCCCCTTCCCTCGCACTGTGCTCACTACACGTGTGGAGCCCCTCCCCCTCCCCTCGCACTGTGCTCACTACACGTGTGGAGCCCCTCCCCTCCCCTCGCACCGCGCTCACTACACGTGTGGAGCCCCTCCACTCGCACTGTGCTCACTACACGTGGGGAGCCCCTCCCCCTCCCCTCGCACTGTGCTCACTACACGTGTGGAGCCCCTCCCCTCCCCTCGCACTGTGCTCACTACACGTGGAGCCCCCTCCCCTCACACCGTGCTCACTACACGTGGGGAGCCCCTCCCCTCGCACCGTGCTCACTACACGTGGGGAGCCCCTCCCCTCGCACCGTGCTCACTACACGTGGGGAGCCCCTCCCCTCGCACCGTGCTCACTACACGTGTGGAGCCCCTCCCCTCGCACTGTGCTCACTACACGTGTGGAGCCCCTCCCCCTCCCCTCGCACCGTGCTCACTACACGTGTGGAGCCCCTCCCCTCGCACTGTGCTCACTACACGTGGGGAGCCCCTCCCCCTCCACTCGCACCGTGCTCACTATACGTGTGGAGCCCCTCCCCTCCCCTCGCACTGTGCTCACTACACGTGTGGAGCCCCTCCCCTCCCCTCGCACTGTGCTCACTACACGTGTGGAGCCCCTCCCCTCGCACCGTGCTCACTACACTTGTGGAGCCCCCTCCCCTTCCCCTCGCACTGTGCTCACTACACGTGTGGAGCCCCTCCCCTCGCACTGTGCTCACTACACGTGGGGAGCCCCTCTCCCTCCCCTCGCACCGTGCTCACTACACGTGTGGAGCCCCTCCCCTCGCACCGTGCTCACTACACGTGTGGAGCCCCGCCCCTCCCCTCGCACCGTGCTCACTACACGTGTGGAGCCCCCTCCCCTCCCCTCGCACTGTGCTCACTACACGTGTGGAGCCCCCTCCCCTCCCCTCGCACCGTGCTCACTACACGTGGGGAGCCCCCTCCCCTCCCCTCGCACTGTGCTCACTACACGTGTGGAGCCCCTCCCCTCGCACTGTGCTCACTACACGTGTGGAGCCCCTCACCTCCCCTCGCACTGTGCTCACTACACGTGTGGAGCCCCTCCCCTCCCCTCGCACCGTGCTCACTACACGTGGGGAGCCCCTCCCCTCGCACCGTGCTCACTACACGTGGGGAGCCCCTCCCCTCGCACCGTGCTCACGACACGTGGGGAGCCGCTCCCCTCGCACCGTGCTCACTACACGTGTGGAGCCCCTCCCCCTCCCCTCGCACCGTGCTCACTACACGTGTGGTGCCCCTCCCCCTCCCCTCGCACTGTGCTCACTACACGTGTGGAGCCCCTCCCCCTCCCCTCGCACCGTGCTCACTACACGTGTGGAGCCCCTCCCCTCGCACCGTGCTCAATACACGTGGGGAGCCCCTCCCCTCGCACTGTGCTCACTACAGGTGTGGAGCCCCTCCCCTTCCCTCGCACTGTGCTCACTGCACGTGGGGAGCCCCTCCCCTCCCCTCGCACTGTGCTCACTACACGTGGGAAGCCCCTCCCCTCCCCTCGCACTGTGCTCACTACACGTTTGGAGCCCCTCCCCTTCCCTCGCACTGTGCTCACTACACGTGGGAAGCCCCTCCCCCTCCCCTCGCACTGTGCTCACTACACGTGTGGAGCACCTCCCCTCCTCTCGCACTGTGCTCACTACACGTGGTGAGCCCCTCCCCTCCACTCGCACCGTGCTCACTACATGTGGGGAGCCCCTCCCCTCGCACTGTGCTCACTACACGTGGGGAGCCCCTCCCCTCCCCTCGCACTGTGCTCACTACACGTGGGAAGCCCCTCCCCCTCCCCTCGCACCGTGCTCACTACACGTGGGGAGCCCCTCCCCTCGCACTGTGCTCACTACACGTGGGGAGCCCCTCCCCTCGCACCGTGCTCACTACACGTGGGGAGCCCCTCCCCTCGCACCGTGCTCACTACACGTGGGGAGCCCCTCCCCTCCCCTCGCACCGTGCTCACTACACGTGGGGAGCCCCTCCCCTCGCACCGTGCTCACTACACGTGTGGAGCCCCCTCCCCTCGCACTCTGCTCACTACACGTGTGGAGCCCCTCCCCTCGCACCGTGCTCACTACACGTGTGGAGCCCCCTCCCCTCGCACTGTGCTCACTACACGTGTGGAGCCCCTCCCCTCGCACTGTGCTCACTACACGTGTGGAGCCCCTCCCCCTCCCCTCGCACCGTGCTCACTACACGTGTGGAGCTCCTCCCCTCGCACTGTGCTCACTACACGTGGGGAGCCCCTCCCCCTCCCCTCGCACTGTGCTCACTACACGTGTGGAGCACCTCACCTCGCACCGTGCTCACTACACGTGGGGAGCCCCTCCCCCTCCCCTCGCACTGTGCTCACTACACGTGGGGAGCCCCTCCCCTCGCACTGTGCTCACTACACGTGTGGAGCCCCTCCCCCTCCCCTCGCACCGTGCTCACTACACGTGTGGAGCTCCTCCCCTCGCACTGTGCTCACTACACGTGTGGAGCCCCTCCCCTCGCACCGTGCTCACTACACGTGGGGAGCCCCTCCCCTCGCACCGTGCTCACTACACGTGGGTAGCCCCTCCCCCTCCCCTCGCACCGTGCTCACTACACGTGTGGAGCCCCTCCCCTCCCCTCGCACTGTGCTCACTACACGTGGGTAGCCCCTCCCCCTCCCCTCGCACTGTGCTCACTGCACGTGGGTAGCCACTCCCCCTCCCCTCGCACCGTGCTCACTACACGTGTGGAGCCCCTCCCCTCCCCTCGCACTGTGCTCACTACACGTGGGGAGCCCCTCCCCTCGCACCGTGCTCACTACACGTGGGGAGCCCCTCCCCTCGCACTGTGCTCACTACACGTGTGGAGCCCCCTCCCCCTCCCCTCGCACTGTGCTCACTACACGTGTGGAGCCCCTCCCCCTCCCCTCGCACCGTGCTCACTACACGTGGGGAGCCCCTCCCCCTCCCCTCGCACTGTGCTCACTACACGTGGGGAGCCCCTCCCCCTCCCCTCGCACTGTGCTCACTACACGTGGGGAGCCCCTCCCCTCCCCTCGCACTGTGCTCACTACACGTGGGGAGCCCCTCCCCTCCCCTCGCACTGTGCTCACTACACGTGTGGAGCCCCTCCCCTCGCACCGTGCTCACTACACGTGGGGAGCCCCTCCCCTCGCACCGTGCTCACTACACGTGGGGAGCCCCTCCCCTCGTACTGTGCTCACTACACGTGGGGAGCCCCTCCCCCTCCCCTCGCACCGTGCTCACTACACGTGTGGAGCCCCTCCCCTCGCACTGTGCTCACTACACGTGGGGAGCCCCTCCCCCTCCCCTCGCACTGTGCTCACTACACGTGCGGAGCCCCTCCCCTCGCACCGTGCTCACTACACGTGTGAAGCCCCCTCCCCTCCCCTCGCACTGTGCTCACTACACGTGTGGAGCCCCCTCCCCTCCCCTCGCACTGTGCTCACTACACGTGTGGAGCCCCTCCCCTCGCACTGTGCTCACTACACGTGTGGAGCCCCTCCCCCTCCCCTCGCACTGTGCTCACTACACGTATGGAGCCCCTCCCCCTCCCCTCGCACCGTGCTCACTACACGTGTGGAGCCCCTCCCCTTCCCTCGCACTGTGCTCACTACACGTGTGGAGCCCCTCCCCTCCCCTCGCACTGTGCTCACTACACGTGGGTAGCCACTCCCCCTCCCCTCGCACCGTGCTCACTACACGTGTGGAGCCCCTCCCCTCCCCTCGCAGTGTGCTCACTACACGTGGGGAGCCCCTCCCCTCGCACCGTGCTCACTACACGTGGGGAGCCCCTCCCCTCGCACTGTGCTCACTACAAGTGTGGAGCCCCCTCCCCCTCCCCTCGCACTGTGCTCACTACACGTGTGGAGCCCCTCCCCCTCCCCTCGCACCGTGCTCACTACACGTGGGGAGCCCCTCCCCCTCCCCTCGCACTGTGCTCACTACACGTGGGGAGCCCCTCCCCCTCCCCTCGCACTGTGCTCACTACACGTGGGGAGCCCCTCCCCTCCCCTCGCACTGTGCTCACTACACGTGGGGAGCCCCTCCCCTCCCCTCGCACTGTGCTCACTACACGTGTGGAGCCCCCTCCCTCGCACTGTGCTCACTACACGTGGGGAGCCCCTCCCCTCCGTGCTCACTACACGTGTGGAGCCGCTCCCCCTCCCCTCGCACTGTGCTCACTACACGTGTGGAGCCCCCTCCCCTCCCTTCGCACCGTGCTCACCTCACGTGTGGAGCCCCTCCCGCACCCCTCGCACTGTGCTCACTACACGTGTGGAGCCCCTCCCCTCGCACTGTGCTCACTACACGTGGGGAGCCCCTCCCCTCGCACTGTGCTCACTACATGTGGGGAGCCCCTCCCCTCCCCTCGCACTGTGCTCACTACACGTGGGGAGCCCCTCCCCCTCCCCTCGCACTGTGCTCACTACACGTGTGGAGCCCCTCCCCCTCCCCTCGCACTGTGCTCACTACACGTGGGGAGCCCCTCCCCTCGCACTGTACTCACTACACGTGTGGAGCCCCTCCCGCTCCCCTCGCACTGTGCTCACTACACGTGTGGAGCCCCTCCCCCTCCCCTCGCACTGTGCTCACTACACGTGTGGAGCCCCTCCCCTTGCACTGTACTCACTACACGTGTGGAGGTCCCTCCCCTCGCACTGTGCTCACTACACGTGTGGAGGTCCCTCCCCTCGCACTGTACTCACTACACGTGTGGAGGTCCCTCCCCTCGCACCGTGCTCACTACACGTGTGGAGGTCCCTCCCCTCGCACTGTACTCACTACACGTGTGGAGGTCCCTCCCCTCGCACCGTGCTCACTACACGTGTGGAGGTCCCTCCCCTCGCACTGTACTCACTACACGTGTGGAGGTCCCTCCCCTCGCACCGTGCTCACTACACGTGTGGAGGTCCCTCCCCTCGCACTGTACTCACTACACGTGTGGAGGTCCCTCCCCTCGCACCGTGCTCACTACACGTGTGGAGGTCCCTCCCCTCGTGCTCACTACACGTGTGGAGCCCCTCCCCTCGCACTGTGCTCACTACACGTGTGGAGCCCCTCCCCTCGCACTGTACTCACTACACGTGTGGAGGTCCCTCCCCTCGCACTGTGCTCACTACACGTGTGGAGCCCCTCCCCTCGCACTGTGCTCACTACACGTGTGGAGCCCCTCCCCTCGCACTGTGCTCACTACACGTGTGGAGGTCCCTCCCCTCGCACCGTGCTCACTACACGTGTGGAGCCCCTCCCCTCCCCTCGCACTGTGCTCACTACACGTGTGGAGCCCCTCCCCCTCCCCTCGCACCGTGCTCACTACACGTGTGGAGCCCCTCCCCCTCCCCTCGCACTGTGCTCACTACACGTGTGGAGCCCCTCCCCCTCCCCTCGCACCGTGCTCACTACACGTGTGGAGCCCCTCCCCCTCCCCTCGCACCGTGCTCACTACACGTGTGGAGGTCGCTCCCCTCGCACTGTACTCACTACACGTGTGGAGCCCCTCCCCCTCCCCTCGCACTGTGCTCACTACACGTGTGGAGCCCCTCCCCTTGCACTGTACTCACTACACGTGTGGAGGTCCCTCCCCTCGCACTGTGCTCACTACACGTGTGGAGGTCCCTCCCCTCGCACTACGCTCACTACACGTGTGGAGGTCCCTCCCCTCGCACTGTACTCACTACACGTGTGGAGCCCCTCCCCTCGCACTGTGCTCACTACACGTGTGGAGCCCCTCCCCTTGCACTGTACTCACTACACGTGTGGAGGTCCCTCCCCTCGCACTGTGCTCACTACACGTGTGGAGGTCCCTCCCCTCGCACTGTACTCACTACACGTGTGGAGGTCCCTCCCCTCGCACCGTGCTCACTATACGTGGGGAGCCCCTCCCCCTCCCCTCGCACTGTGTTCACTACACGTGTGGAGCCCTTCCCCCTCCCCTCGCACCGTGCTCACTACACGTGTGGAGGTCCCTCCCCTCGCACCGTGCTCACTACACGTGTGGAGCCCCCTCCCCTCGCACTGTGCTCACTACACGTGTGGAGCCCCTCCCCTCGCACTGTGCTCACTACACGTGTGGAGCCCCTCCCCTTGCACTGTGCTCACTACACGTGTGGAGCCCCTCCCCTCGCACCGTGCTCACTACACATGTGGAGGTCCCTCCCCTCGCACTGTGCTCACTACACGTGGGGAGCCCCTCCCCCTCCCCTCGCACTGTGCTCACTACACGTGTGGAGGTCCCTCCCCTCGCACTGTGCTCACTACACGTGTGGAGGTCCCTCCCCTCGCACCGTGCTCACTACACGTGTGGAGGTCCCTCCCCTCGCACCGTGCTCACGACACGTGGGGAGCCCCTCCCCTCGCACTGTGCTCACTACACGTGGGGAGCCCCTCCCCTCGCACCGTGCTCACTACACGTGTGGAGGTCCCTCCCCTCGCACCGTGCTCACTACACGTGGGGAGCCCCTCCCCTCGCACCGTGCTCACTACACGTGTGGAGGTCCCTCCCCTCGCACCGTGCTCACTACACGTGTGGAGGTCCCTCCCCTCGCACCGTGCTCACTACACGTGGGGAGCCCCTCCCCTCGCACCGTGCTCACTACACGTGTGGAGGTCCCTCCCCTCGCACCGTGCTCACTACACGTGTGGAGGTCCCTCCCCTCGCACCGTGCTCACTACACGTGGGGAGCCCCTCCCCTCGCACCGTGCTCACTACACGTGTGGAGGTCCCTCCCCTCGCACTGTGCTCACTACACGTGGGGAGCCCCTCCCCCTCCCCTCGCACCGTGCTCACTACACGTGTGGAGGTCCCTCCCCTCGCACCGTGCTCACTACACGTGTGGAGCCCCTCCCCCTCCCCTCGCACCGTGCTCACTACACGTGTGGAGGTCCCTCCCCTCGCACCGTGCTCACTACACGTGTGGAGGTCCCTCCCCTCGCACCGTGCTCACTACACGTGTGGAGGTCCCTCCCCTCGCACCATGTCGATTCTATCCGACCCCCATCCGCAATCCTTTCATTGATTCTTTTCACAAAAAGTCAGTGCAGTTCCCTCTCGGCCTTGCCGACAGACGGTATCAGACAGAAACCATGCCAAGGAAGCCCTCATGGGCAAGGAAGCCCAGATGGCCAAGGAAGCCCAGATGGCCAGGGAAGCCCCCATGCCCAGGGAGGCCCCCATGGCCCAGGGAGGCCCCCATGCCCAAGGAAGGCTCCCATGCCCAAGGAAGGCCCCCATGCCCAAGGAAGGCCCCCATGCCCAAGGAAGGCTCCCATGCCCAAGGAAGGCCCCCATGCCCAAGGAAGGCCCCCATGCCCAAGGAAGGCTCCCATGCCCAAGGAAGGCCCCCATGCCCAAGGAAGGCCCCCATGCCCAAGGAAGGCCCCCATGCCCAAGGAAGGCCCCCATGCCCAAGGAAGGCCCCCATGCCCAAGGAAGGCCCCCATGCCCAGGGAGGCCCCCATGCCCAGGGAGGCCCCCATGCAGATAGCGGATGAACCACATACACAGAGACAAACATGCGCCACCTTTTTAGGCTTTGCTCCTCGCTGCATGAATCAAAGGTTAAAGGTCAGAGGTTAATATTACAACGATCCACGAGTGTACTCAGCAGCACGAGAGGTTAATGACTCACCGCACCACGTCTGAACGTAGGATAGTGCTGATCTTGGACTTGGGCAGATTTATAGTTAAATTACAGCATGGACCGGGAGTCGGGGCACGGAACGGGAGTCGGGGCACGGAACGGGAGTCGGGGCACGGAACGGGAGTCGGGGCACGGAACGGGAGTCGGGGCACGGACCGGGAGTCGGGGCACGGACCGGGAGTCGGGGCACGGACCGGGAGTCGGGGCACGGAACGGGAGTCGGGGCACGGAACGGGAGTCGGGGCACGGAACGGGAGTCGGGGCACGGAACGGGAGTCGGGGCACGGACCGGGAGTCGGGGCACGGACCGGGAGTCGGGGCACGGACCGGGAGTCGGGGCACGGACCGGGAGTCGGGGCACGGAACGGGAGTCGGGGCACGGAACGGGAGTCGGGGCAGGGAACGGGAGTCGGGGCAGGGAACGGGAGTCGGGGCACGGACCGGGAGTCGGGGCACGGACCGGGAGTCGGGGCACGGAACGGGAGTCGGGGCGGAGCGATGCAGTGACGCGCTGGGTTTGTGCCAAATGTCCTGTTGAAGGAATTGCACAAGGCAGAGTCTGCCGATGCCATGTGACCGGGAATTGTCAGCCAGGCCTCGGTCTGTCAGTGATTTGTCCGCCTTGTCCTCTGACACTCTGCTCTCCAGGCTGGGGTCTGGTGCTGAGCCTGTGTGTGTTGTGTGTCTAAGTGCTACGTGTCACCGTGCAGTGGGGTAACATGGCTGTGTGGGACAAGAGAAACATCTTCACTGGCTACAAGGGGAGAATTGGCTCAGTCGGCAGGAATTGCTGGCTGCAGAACTTCAGTCCAATTTACTCACCAGCTTGCTGCTTTTGGGAGTCTCAGTTATCTCTGTAAAAGATAAATAAATAAAGTTGGTTAAGGACAACACTCCACCCCGAGACCTGGTGTTTGCCCATTCCAGCTCAAAGACCTTGCTTGCGAGCTGAGCAGAGGTCTGAGCTTGCTCCTGTCTCACTGCCTGCTGTAGAGCTCATGGCCTTCGCCGACACAGCTCCAGCACAGGCATACACCCTAACAGCACACACAAGGCCAGTAGGCTCATCGGGCCTGTACCGGCTCTTGGCAAGACCTGTTGAATGGTGGTGCAGGCTCGAATGGCCGAATATCCTACTCCCGACACCTATTTTCTATGTTTCTGTCTGATTAGTCCCACACCCTGCTTCTCCCCGGAACCCTGCCACTTCCTGCTCTTCACATGGTCCAGTTGCCCTTTGAAAGCTCCCTGGGAATCGGATTCCACCTCCCTTTCAGGGGATGCGCTCCAGGTCTTAACAACCCTGAGTGTGAAGAAATCGTTTCTCATTTCCCCTCTGGAATCTGCAAAAGGACATAGACAGGCTCAGTGAGTGGGCAAACATTTGGCAGATGGAGTATAATATTGGAAAGTGTGAGGTTATGCACTTTGGCAGAAAAAAATCGAAGAGCAAGTAATTATTTAAATGGAGAAAGATTGCAAAGTGCCGCAGTACAGTGGGACCTGGGGGTTACTTGTGCATGAAACACAAAAGGATAGTATGCAGGTACGGCAAGTGATCAGGAAGGCCAATGTCCGAGGGGAAGTGTTTGCTAGTGCTGTTGGGGAGGGGTTCAACTAATATGGCAGGGGGATGGGAACCTATGCAGGGAGACAGAGGGAAATAAAATGGAGGCAGAAGCAAAAGATAGAAAGGAGAATAGTAAAAGTGGGGGGCAGAGAAACCCAAGGCAAAAAACAAAAAGGGCCACATTACAGCAAGATTCTAAATGGACAAAGAGTGTTAAAAAGACAAGCCTGAAGGCTCTGTGCTTAATGCAAGGACTATTTGAAATAAGATGGATGAATTAACTGCGCAGGCAGCTATTAACGATTATGATATAATTATGATTACGGAGACATGGCTCCAGGGTGACCAAGGCTGGGAACTCAACATCCAGGGATATTCAACATTCAGGAAGGATAGACAGGAAGCAAAAGGAGGTGGGGTGGCGTTGCTGGTTGAAGAGGAAATTAATGCAATAGTAAGGAAGGACATTAGCCTAGATGATGTGGAATCGGTATGGGTGGAGTCGCGGAATACCAAAGGGCGGAAAACGCTAGTGGGAGTTGTGTACATACCACCAAACAGTAGTAGTGAGGTTGGGGACAGCATCAAACAAGAAATTAGGGATGCGTGCAATAAAGGTACAGCAGTTATCATGGGCAACTTTAATCTACATATAGACTGGGCTAACCAAACTGGTAGCAATGCAGTGGAGGAGGATTTCCTGGAGTGTGTTGCGGATGGTTTTCTTGACCAATATGTCAAGGAACCAACCAGAGAGCTGGCCATCCTAGACTGGGCGATGTGTAATGGGAAGGGACTAATTAGCAACCTTGTGCGAGGCCCCTTAGGGAAGAGTGACCATAATATTGTAGAATTCTTTATTAAGATGGAGAGTGACACAGTTAATTCGGAAACTAGGATCCTGAACTTAAGGAAAGGTAACTTCGATGGTATGAGGCATGAATTGGCTAGAATAGACTGGAAAAGGATACTTAAAGGGTTGACGGTGGATAGACAATGGCAAACATTTAAAGATCACATGGATGAACTTCAACAACTGTACATCCCTGTCTGGAGTAAAAATAAAACGGGGAAGGTGGCTCAACCGTGGCTATGAAGGGAAATTAAGGATAGTGTTAAATCCAAGGAAGAGGCATATAAATTGGCCAGAAAAAGTAACAAACCTGAGGACTGGGAGAAATTTAGAATTCAGCAGAGGAGGACAAAGGGTTTAATTAGGAGGGGAAAATAGAGTATGAGAGGAAGCTTGCTGGGAACATAAAAACTGACTGCAAAAGCTTCTATAGATATGTGAAGAGAAAAAGATTAGTGAAGACAAACGTAGGTCCCTTGCAGTCAGATTCAGGTGAATTTATAATGGGGAACAAAGAAATGGCGGTCCAGTTGAACAAATACTTTGGATCGATCTTCACGAAGGAAGACACGAATAACCTTCCGGAAATACTAGGGGTTCGAGGGTCTAGTGAGAAGGAGGAACTGAAGGAAATCCTTATTAGTCAGGAAATGGAGTTAGGGAAATTGATGGGATTGAAGGCCGATAAATCCCCAGGGCCTGATAGGCTGCATCCCAGAGTACTTAAGGAAGTGGCCCTAGAAATAGTGGATGCATTGGTGATCATTTTCCAACATTCTATTGACTCTGGATCAGTTCCTATGGACTGGAGGGTAGCCAATGTAACACCACTTTTTTTAAAAAAAGGGAGCGAGAAAACAGAGAATTATAGACCGGTCAGCCTGACATCAGTAGCAGGTAAAATGATGGAATCAATTATTAAGGATTTCATAGCAGTGCATTTGGGAAGAGGTGACATGATAGGTCCAAGTCAGCATGGATTTATGAGAGGGAAATCATCTGGAATTTTTTGAGGATGTAACTAGTAGAGTGGACAAGGGAGAACCAGTGGATGTGGTGTATTTGGACTTTCAGAAGTCTTTTGACAAGGTCCCACACAAGAGATTAGTGTGCAAAATTAAAGCACATGGTATTGGGGGTAATATACTGACGTGGATACGGAACAGGAAGCAGACAGGAAGCAGAGAGTCGGGATAAACGGGTCCTTTTCAGAATGGCAGGCAGTGACTAGTGGGGTGCCGCTGAGCTCAGTGCTGGGACCCAGCTATTTACAATATACATTAATGATTTAGATGAAGGAATTGAGTGTAATATCTCCAAGTTTGCAGATGACACTAAACTGGGTGGCGGTGTGAGCTGTGAGGAGGATGCTAAGAGGCTGCAGAGTGACTTGGACAGGTTAGGTGAGTGGGCAAATGCATGGCAGATGCAGTATAATGTGGATAAATGTGAGGTTATCCACTTTGGTGGCAAAAACGCAAAGGCAGAATATTATCTGAATGGCGGTAGATTAGGAAAAGGGGAGGTGCAACGAGACCTGGGTGTCATGGTTCATCAGTCATTGAAAGTTGGCATGCAGGTACAGCAGGCGGTGAAGAAGGGAAATGGTATGTTGGCCTTTATAGCTAGGGGATTTGAGTATAGGAGCAGGGAGGTCTTACTGCAGTTGTACAGGGCCTTAGTGAGGCCTCACCTTTTTTAAAAAGTGGGGTTACATTGGCTACCCTCCACTCCATAGGAACTGATCCAGAGTCTATGGAATGTTGGAAAATGACCGTCAATGCATCCGCTATTTCCAAGGCCACCTCCTTAAGTACTCTGGGATGCAGTCCATCAGGCCCTGGGGATTTATCGGCCTTCAATCCCATCAACTTCCCCAACACAATTTCCCGACTAATAATTTTGAATATATCTAACGAACTGGCCTCAACAACTTTCTGTGGTAGAGAATTCCACAGGTTCACAATTCTCTGAGTGAAGAAGTTTCTCCTCATCTCAGTCCTAAATGGCCTACCCCTTATCCTTAGACTGTGTCCCCTGGTTCTGGACTTCCCCAACATTGGGAACATTCTTCTTGCATCTAACCTGTCCAGTCCCGTCAGAATTTTATATGTTTCTATGAGATCCCCTCTCATTCTTCTAAATTCCAGTGAATATAAGCCGAGTCGATCCAGTCTTTCTTCATATGTCATTCCTGCCATCCCGGGAATCAGTCGAGTGAACCTTCGTTGCACTCCCTCAATAGCAAGAACGTCCTTCCTCAGATTAGGAGACCAAAACTGAACACAATATTCCAGGTGAGGCCTCACCAAGGCCCTGTACAACTGCAGTAAGACCTCCTTGCTCCTGTACTCAAATCCCCTAGCTATGAAGGCTAACATGCCATTTGCCTTCTTCACCGCCTGCTGTACCTGCATGCCAACCTTCAATGACTGATGTACCAAGACACCCAGGTCTCGTTGCACCTTCCCTTTTCCTAATCTGTTGCTATTCAGATAATATTCTGCCTTCCTGTTTTTGCCACCAAAGTGGATAACCTCACATTTATCCACATTAAAATGCATCTGCCATGCATTTGCCCACTCACCGAACCTGTCCAAGTCACCCTGCAGCCTCTTAGCATCATCCTCACAGCTCACACCGCCACCCAGCTTAGTGTCATCTGCAAACTTGGAGATATTACATTCAATTCCTTCGTCTAACTCATTAATATATATTGTAAATAGCTGGGGTCCCAGCACTGAACCTTGCAGTCCCCCACTAGTCACTGCCTGCCATTCTGAAAAGAACCCGTTTATTCCTACTCTTTGCTTCCTGTCTGCCAACCAGTTCTCTATCCACGTCAGTACATTACTCCCAATACCATGTGCTTTGATTTTGCACACCAATCTCTTGTGTGGGACCTTGTCAAAAGCCTTTTGAAAGTCCAAATACACCACATCCATTGGTGTTCCCTTATCCACTCTACTAGTTACATCCCCAAAAAATTCCAGAAGATTTGTCAAGCATGATTTCCCTTTCATAAATCCATGCTGACTTGGTCCGATCCTGTCACTGATTTCTAAATGCGCTGCTATTACAATCTTTAATAATTGATTCCAACATTTTCCCCACTACTGATGTCAGGCTAACCGATCTATAATTCCCCGTTTTCTCTCTCCCTCCTTTTTTAAAAAGTGGTGTTACATTAGCTACCCTCCAGTCCATAGGAACTGATCCAGAGTCGATAGACTGTTGGAAAATGATCACCAATGCATCCACTATTTCTAGGGCCACTTTCTTAAGTACTCTGGGATGCAGACTATCAGGCCCCGGGGATTTATCAGCCTTCAATCCCATCAATTTCCCTAACACAATTTCCTGACTAATAAGGATTTCCTTCAGTTCCTCCTTCTCACTAGACCCTCGATCCCCTAGTATTTCCGGAAGGTTATTTGTGTCTTCCTTCGTGAAGTATTTGTTCAATTGGTCTGCCATTTCTTTGTTCCCCATTATAAATTCATCTGATTCTGACTGCAAGGGACCTACATTTGTCTTCACTAATCTTTTTCTCTTCACATATCTATAGAAGCTTTTGCAGTCAGTTGTTATGTTCCCTGCAAGCTTACTCTTATACTCTAACGCCATCTGCCAAATTTTTGCCCACTCACTTAGCCTGTCTATGTCCTTTTGGAGATTTTTTGTGTCCTCCTCACACATTGCTTTTCCTCCCATCTTTGTATTGTCAGCAAACTTGGCTACGTTAACACTCGGTGCCTTCTTCCAACTCGTAAATATAGATTGTAAATAACTGGGGTCCCAGCACTGATCCCTGTGGCACCCCACTAGTTATTGTTTACCAACCCGAGAATGAACCATTTATCCCGACTCTCTGTTTTCTGTTAGTTAGCCAATCCTCTATCCATGCTAATATATTACCCCCAACCTCTGAACTTTTATCTTGTGCAGTAACCTTTTATATGGCACCTTGTCAAATGCCTTCTGGAAGTCCAAATACACCACATCCACTGGTTCCCCTTTATCCATCCTGTTTGTTACATCCTCAAAGAATTCCAGTAAATTTGTCAAACATGACTTCCCCTTCATAAATCCATGCTGTCTCTGTCTGACTGAATTATGCTTTTCCAAATGTCCTGCTACTGCTTCTTTAATAATGGACTCCAACATTTTCCCACCCACAGATGTTAGACTAACTGGTCTATAGTTTCCTGCTTTTTGTCTGCCTCCTTTTTTAAATAGGGGCGTTACATTTGCGGTTTTCCAATCTGCTGGGACCTCCCCAGAATCCAGGGAATTTTGGTAAATTACAACCAATGCATCCACTATCCCTGCCGCTACTTCTCTTAAGACCCTAGGATGCAGGTCATCAGGTCCAGGGGATTTATCTGACTTTAGTCCCATTATCTTACTGAGTACCACCTCCTTAGTGATTGTGATTGTGTTAAGTTCCTCCCCCCCATAAACCCTAGACTATCCACTGTCGGAATATTGTTAGTGTCCTCTATCATAAAGACTGATACAGAATATTTGTTCAGAGTTTCTGCCATCTCCATGTTCCCCATCACTAATTCCCCGGTCTCGTCCTTATGTACCTCTGCAGGTGCTTCCTGACGTGTGGTGCCCAGAATCGGACTCAATCCTCCACCTGGCGCCTGACCAGTGATGTGTAAAGGTTTAGCCTGAACTCCTTGTTCCTGTTTTCAATGTCGCTGTTTACAAAGCCAAGGGCCCATGTGCTTTCTTACCTGTCTTCTCAACTTGCCCTTACACGTTCAAAGATTGTGAATCCACACCCCCAGGTCCTTCTGCCCTTGTACCCCTTCAAAATAGGACCATGTAGATTCAATGAAAACCAAAAGTGCTGGCAGCAATCAGCAGGTGTGGCGAGAGAAACAGAGTTAACGTTTCAGGTCAATGACCCTCGACCTGCAACGTAACTCGGTTTCTCTCTCCACAGCTGCAGCCTGACCCGCTGAGATTTCCAGCATTTTCAGTTTTCATTTCAGATTCCAGCATCCTCAGTACTTTGCTTTCGAACCATTTCAATGATACTGCAACTCCGTGCTGTTTCTCCCGAAGTGTATCACTTCGCACTGATCCACACTGAATTGCATCTGCCGTGTGCCTGCCCATTTCACCAGGCTGTCTGTGAGCTCATCAAGTCTGTTACAGGCGCGATGTCCGAAATCGGGTCTGAGGCCATTCTGGATAGTCCCGGATTTTGGAACGTCTTTGCCTGGGCTGAGGGAGGCAGGGGAGGGGGGTTGGTTATACTGCCGGAGGTTGGGATGGGGGGGGGGGGCGGGGGCTCGGTCTGCCCACTAGAGGTCAAGCTGAGGTCGGTCACAGGGTCGGTCGGGCCGCTGGAGGTCGGTCGGGGGGTTTCGTCAGGCCGCCAGAGGACGGGGAAGGTCAGGCGGCCGGAGGTCAGGCCAGGGGGAGGTCAGGCGGCCGAGGTCAGGCCAGGGGGAGGTCGGGCGGCCGGAGGTCAGGCCAGGGGGAGGTCAGGCGGCCGGAGGTCAGGCCAGGGGGAGGTCGGGCGGCCGGAGGTCAGGCCAGGGGGAGGTCGGGCGGCCGGAGGTCAGGCCAGGGGGAGGTCGGGCGGCCGGAGGTCAGGCCAGGGGGAGGTCGGGCGGCCGGAGGTCAGGCCAGGGGGAGGTCGGGCGGCCGGAGGTCAGGCCAGGGGGAGGTCGGGCGGCCGGAGGTCAGGCCAGGGGGAGGTCGGGCGGCCGAGGTGGGGGAGTCCGGATTTCAGACCCCTCCGCGCCCTCTGACCCCTCCGCTAACATTCAGCCCACGGTTGGGGGGCGGCTGCCCTCTGACCCCTCCGCTCACGTTCAGCCCATGGCTGGGGGGAGGAGTGCCCTCTGACCTCTCCGCTCACATTCAGCCCCCGGTTGGGGGGAGGGGTGCCCTCTGACCCCTCCGCTCACAAAATCAGAAAGAAAAAGTAACAGTATAACATCACAATGATGGAGGGCGGTGATTGGTTCTTCCATTAATTCAATCACTGGACAGGGAATGAATTTTGAAGAAAGCTAAAAACCGAATTAATTTGCTTCAATTGCTGAGTTTCTCATTTAATTTATAATTATTGTATATATTATATAATTTTGTTTAATTATAATTAATATTTATTATACTGATGTCACTATTGTATACTCCTTACTGTATTATTTACAATGCAATTTGAATTGTGTGTGTTTTTTCCCGTGTCTACCTAAGTGCACATTTTGTCTGCCGCTTTGGATCCGAGCCTTTAACCTTTTACATTTCTGTTTTTTCCCTCTTTCTCCTCAATGGTCAATATCCAACGTGTTGTAAGACTGTTGTGAACCGCCTTGGGACGTTTTATTACGTTTAAGGCGCTTGTTAAATAAATAAAAGTTATTATTATCCAACTGGCTATGTGTCATACGTGGAGCTAGACTCAGAATTGGCAGGCTATTTAACCATGGCAGGCAATGCAGCTGATGGCCCACCATGAGAACGCAACTCCTACCTCGTTTGGGGACCTTTGAGGCAGAAGGTTCCTGCGGGGTCTCAGGGGAGGTGGTATCGCCCCCATTGTCTACAACCTGGATCTGAAACAGAATCAGCACAGACGTCATCCCCAGCACCCCGAAAATCGACCCCCAACACCCGTACCCCGAATATTCACCCCGCCATCCGTACCCCGAAAATCTCCCGCCACCCGTACCCCAAAGATCCCACCACCTGTGCCCCGAATATTCCCCTGCCATCCGTACCCCGAAAATCCCCTGCCACCCGTACCCCGAAAATCCCACCGCCCGCACCCCGAAAAAAAACACCATCCGTACCCCTAATATTGCCCCCATCATCCGTACCCCGAAAATCCTCCCACCAACCGTGCCCCGAAAATCTCCCGCCGCCCGCACCCCCAAATCCCCCATCCGTACGCCGAAACCCACGCCCCTAAATCACCCCACCATCTGTACCCCAAAAACTCCTCGCCCCTAAAACACCCCACCATCCGTACCCCATAAATCCCCCAACACAATCTCCCCCAGACCCGGATTCCACCAGCCCCTGCCCCCGCCCCTTCCCTCCCTCCCTCCCACACTCAGCAGGGCCTGTGCGGTGTGTACCTGTGACTGGCGTACGAAGATGCCGTGGCTGTCCTCACAGGTGAAGTACCGCTTGCCTTGCACTGTCCCGTCATTCTTGCCCTTGGCATCGTCCAGGATCACGCCAACCCACTTCCCGGAGGCAAACATCGTGGCACCAACATAGGCAACAGTGCCTCGGTGTCCCTTCCCGATCACCTCCACCCGCGATCCCACCTTCAGGGGCTTGCCGCTGCTCCCCTCGCCACTCATCCTGATACTGCTCGAGTGCGGAGTCTGCAAACACAACACAACATGTCACGCAGGCTCACAACCCGGGAGGGGGAGAGAGAGGGGGGGGGGGGGGAGAGAGAGAGGAGGGGGAGAGAGAGGGAGAGAGAGGGGGGAGGGGGAGAGAGAGGGGGGAGGGGGGGAGAGAGAGGGGGGGGAGGGGGAGGAGAGAGGGGGGGAGGGGGAGGGGAGAGAGAGGGGGGGAGGGGGAGAGAGGGAGGGAGGGAGACCGAGG
>NW_027250663.1:127970-129979 GCF_044704955.1 Pristiophorus japonicus | reverse complement strand
GGAGAGAGAGAGAGAGATGGAGAGAGAGAGAGAGATGGGTGGAGAGAGAGAGAGATGGGTAGAGAGAGAGAGAGAGATGGGTAGGAGAGAGAGAGAGAGATGGGTGGAGAGAGAGAGAGAGAGAGCTGGGTGGAGAGCGAGAGAGAGCTGGGTGGAGAGCGAGAGAGAGCTGGGTGGAGAGAGAGAGAGATGGGTGGAGAGAGAGAGAGAGCTGGGTGGAGAGCGAGAGAGAGCTGGGTGGAGAGCGAGAGAGAGCTGGGTGGAGAGCGAGAGAGAGATGGGTGGAGAGAGAGAGAGGATGGGTGGAGGAGAGAGAGAGAGATGGGTGGAGAGAGAGAGAGATGGGTGGAGAGAGAGAGAGAAATGGTTGGAGAGAGAGAGAGATGGGTGGAGAGAGAGAGAGATGGGTGGAGAGAGAGAGAGATGGGTGGAGAGAGAGAGAGAGAGTGGAGAGAGAGAGAGCGATGGGTGGAGAGAGAGAGAGAGATGGGTGGAGAGAGAGAGAGAGATGGGTGGAGAGAGAGAGAGAGATGGGTGGAGAGAGAGAGGGAGATGGGTGGAGAGAGAGAGAGATGGGTGGAGAGAGAGAGAGAGATGGGTGGAGAGAGAGAGAGAGATGGGTGGAGAGAGAGAGAGAGATGGGTGGAGAGAGAGAGAGAGAGATGGGTGGAGAGAGAGAGAGAGATGGGTGGAGAGAGAGAGAGAGATGGGTGGAGAGAGAGAGAGAGAGATGGGTGGAGAGAGAGAGAGAGATGGGTGGAGAGAGAGAGAGATGGGTGGAGAGAGAGAGAGAGATGGGTGGAGAGAGAGAGAGAGATGGGTGGAGAGAGAGAGAGAGATGGGTGGAGAAGAGAGAGAGATGGGTGGAGAGAGAGAGAGAGATGGGTGGAGAGAGAGAGAGAGAGAGAGAATGGGTGGAGAGAGAGAGAGAGATGGGTGGAGAGAGAGAGATGGGTGGAGAGAGAGAGAGAGAGAGGGTGGAGAGAGAGAGAGAGAGAGATGGGTGGAGAGAGAGAGAGAGAGAGATGGGTGGAGAGAGAGAGAGATGGGTGGAGAGAGAGAGAGATGGGTAGAGAGAGAGAGAGAGAGAGATGGGTGGAGAGAGAGAGAGAGAGATGGGTGGAGAGAGAGAGAGAGAGATGGGTGGAGAGAGAGAGAGAGATGGGTGGGAGAGAGAGAGAGAGAGATGGGTGGAGAGAGAGAGAGAGATGGGTGGAGAGAGAGGGAGATGGGTGGAGAGAGAGAGAGATGGGTGGAGAGAGAGCGAGATGGGTGGAGAGAGAGATGCGTGGGAGAGAGAGAGAGAGAGAGATGGGTGAGAGAGAGAGAGAGATGGGTGGAGAGAGATGGGTGGAGAGAGAGAGAGAGAGAGAGAGAGATTGGTGGAGAGAGAGAGAGATGGGTGGGAGAGAGAGAGAGAGATGGGTGGAGAGAGAGAGAGAGATGGGTGGAGAGAGAGAGAGAGAGGGTGGAGAGAGAGAGAGAGATGGGTGGAGAGAGAGAGAGAGATGGGTGGAGAGAGAGAGATGGCTGGAGAGAGAGCGAGAGATGGCTGGAGAGAGAGAGAGATGGGTGTAGAGAGAGAGATGGGTAGAGAGAGAGAGAGAGAGAGATGTGTGGAGAGAGAGAGAGAGAGATGGGTGGAAAGAGAGAGAGAGAGAGAGAGATGGGTGGAGAGAGAGAGATGGGTGGCGAGAGAGAGAGAGAGATGGGTGGAGAGAGAGAGAGCGAGCGAGAGATGGGTGGAGAGAGAGAGAGAGCAAGCGAGAGATGGGTGGAGAGCGATGGGTGGAGAGAGAGAGCGATGGGTGGAGAGAGAGAGAGAGAGATGGGTGGAGAGAGAGAGAGAGAGAGATGGGTGGAGAGAGAGAGAGAGAGAGATGGGTGGAGAGAGAGAGAGATGGGTGGAGAGAGAGAGAGATGGGTGGAGAGAGAGAGAGATGGGTGGAGAGAGAGAGAGAGAGAGAGAGAGATGGGTGGAGAGAGAGAGAGAGAGATGGGTGGAGAGA
>NW_027250663.1:77970-122970 GCF_044704955.1 Pristiophorus japonicus | reverse complement strand
ATTGCTCTATTCCTATCTAGATGTCCCGCTATTTCTTCCTTAATGATAGTTTCAAGCATTTTCCCCACTACAGATGTTAAACTAACCGGCCTATAGTTACCTGCCTTTTGTCTGCCCCCCCTTTTTTAAACAGAGGCGTTACATTAGCTGCTTTCCAATCCGCTGGTACCTCCCCAGAGTCCAGAGAATTTTGGTAGATTATAACGAATGCATCTGCTATAACTTCCGCCATCTCTTTTAATACCCTGGGACGCATTTCATCAGGACCAGGGGACTTGTCTACCTTGAGTCCCATTAACCTGTCCAGCACTACCCCCCTAGTGATAGTCTCAAGGTCCTCCCTTCCCACATTCCTGTGACCAGCAATTTTTGGCATGGTTTTTGACGAGGGGATTAAATGTAGTATCTCCAAATTTGCGGATGACACTAAGTTGGGTGGCAGTGTGAGCTGCGAGGAGGATGCTATGAGGCTGCAGAGCGACTTGGATAGGTTAGGTGAGTGGGCAAATGCATGGCAGATGAAGTATAATGTGGATAAATGTGAGGTTATCCACTTTGGTGGTAAACACAGAGAGACTATTATCTGAATGGTGACAGATTAGGAAAAGGGGAGGTGCAACGAGACCTGGGTGTCATGGTACATCAGTCATTGAAGGTTGGCATGCAGGTACAGCAGGCGGTTAAGAAAGCAAATGGCATGTTGGCCTTCATAGCGAGGGGATTTGAGTACAGGGGCAGGGAGGTGTTGTTACAGTTGTACAGGGCCTTGGTGAGGCCATACTTGGAGTATTGTGTACAGTTTTGGTCTCCTAACCTGAGGAAGGACATTCTTGCTATTGAGGGAGTGCAGCGAAGGTTCACCAGACTGATTCCCGGGATGGCGGGACTGACCTATCAAGAAAGACTGGATCAACTGGGCTTGTATTCACTGGAGTTCAGAAGAATGAGAGGGGACCTCATAGAAACGTTTAAAATTCTGACGGGGTTAGACAGGTTAGATGCAGGAAGAATGTTCCCAATGTTGGGGAAGTCCAGAACCAGGGGTCACAGTCTAAGGATAAGGGGTAAGCCATTTAGGACTGAGATGAGGAGAAACTTCTTCACCCAGAGAGTGGTGAACCTGTGTAATTCTCTACCACAGAAAGTTGTTGAGGCCAATTCACTAAATATATTCAAAAAGGAGTTAGATGAAGTCCTTACTACTAGGGGAATCAAGGGGTATGGTGAGAAAGCAGGAATGGGGTACTGAAGTTGCATGTTCAGCCATGAACTCATGCAGGCTCGAAGGGCTGAATGGCCGACTCCTGCACCTATTTTCTATGTTTCTATCTGTTTTTATGTTTTGCGCAAGTTTACTTTCGTAATCTATCTTTCCTTTCTTTATTGCTTTCTTAGTCATACTTTGCTGTCGTTTAAAATTTTCCCAATCTTCTAGTTTCCCACTAACCTTGGCCACCTTATACGCATTGGTTTTTAATTTGATACTCTCCTTTTATTTCCTTGGTTATCCACGGCTGGTTATCCCTTCTCTTACCGCCCTTTTTCACTGGAATATATTTTTGTTGAGCACTATGAAAGAGCTCCTTAAAAGTCCTTCACTGTTCCTCAATTGTGCCACCGTTTAATCTATGTTCCCAGTCCACTTTAGCCAACTCTGCCCTCATCCCACTGTAGTCCCCTTTGTTTAAGCATAGTATGCTCGTTTGAGACACTACTTCCTCACCCTCAATTTGTATTACAAATTCAACCATATTGTGATCACTCATTCTGAGAGGATCTTTTACTAGGAGATCGTTTATTTTTCCTGTCTCATTACACAGGACCAGATCTAAGATAGCTTGCTCCCTTGCAGGTTATGTAACATACAGTTCTAAGAAACAATCCCATATGCATTCTATGAATTCCTCCTCCAGGCTACCCCATGCGATTTGATTTGACCAATCGATATGTAGGTTAAAATCCCCCATGATTACTGCCGTTCCTTTTTCACATGTCTCCATTATTCCCTTGATTATTGGCCGCCCCACCGTGAAGTTATTATTTGGGAGCCTAAAAACTACAGCCACCAGTGACTTTTTCCCCTTACTACCTCTAATCTCCACCCACAATGATTCAACATTTTGTTCATTAGAGCCAATATCGTCTCTCACAACTGCCCTGATATCAGAGTGTAGTGTAACAAAATTTGCAGATGACAGAAAGATTAGTGGGAAAGAGGGTTGTGTAGAGGACACAGAGAGGCTGCAAAGAGATTTAGATAGGTTAAGCGAATGGGCTAAGGCAGATGGAATACAATGTCGGAAAGTGTGAGGTCATCCACCTTGGGGGGGAAAAAAAACAGTGAAAGGGAATATTATTTGAATGGGGAGAAATTACAACATGCTGCGGTGCAGAGGGACCTGGGGGTCCTTGTGCATGAATCCCAAAAAGTTAGTTTGCAGGTGCAGCAGGTAATCAGGAAGGCGAATGGAATGTTGGCCTTCATTGCGAGAGGGATGGATTACAAAAACAGGGAGGTCCTGCTGCAACTGTATAGGGTATTGGTGAGGCCGCACCTGGAGTACTGCGTGCAGTTTTGGTCACCTTACTTAAGGAAGGATATACTGGCTTTGGAGGGGGTACAGAGACGATTCACTCGGCTGATTCCGGAGATGAGGGGGTTACCTTATGATGATAGATGGAGTAGACTGGGTCTTTACTCGTTGGAGTTCAGAAGGATGAGGGGTGATCTTATAGAAACATTTAAAATAATGAAAGGGATAGACAAGATAGAGGCAGAGAGGTTGTTTCCACTGGTCGGGGAGACTAGAACTAGGGGGCACAGACTCAAAATACAGGGGAGTCAATTTAAAACCGAGTTGAGAAGGAATTTCTTCTCCCAGAGGGTTGTGAATCTGTGGAATTCTCTGTCCAAGGAAGCAGTTGAGGCGAGCTCATTGAATGTATTCAAATCACAGATGGATAAATTTTTAACCAATAAGGGAATTAAGGGTTATGGGGAGCGGGCGGGTAAGTGGAGCTGAGTCCACGGCCAGATCAGCCATGATCTTTTTGAATGGCGGAGCAGGCTCGAGATGGCGAGATGGCCTACTCCTGTTCCTAATTCTTATGTTATGGTTCTCAGTTGCTGCCCCAGATCGTGGATGTTAAACCAGCCTGCCCCAGGAAAGTGAAGCCGGGCTGGGTCGAGTTAGGCGAATTCAGCCCCTCGATCTGATTATGCATCTCCTTTGCAGGTTCCGCTTCTTCCCAGGCCTTCAGACAACTTGACTTTCCCGCAAAGGCAGCAGGGCAGCGAGAGAGGCGGCGACGGCGGGCACAGATGGAGACAGAGAGCGCGATGATCATCGAGCACCAGTACATGTGCTCAGAGTGCGGCCAGCTGTACAACACGCTGGAGGAGGTGTTGCTGCACCAGCAGACTCATGTGGGCCTGCATGTCTACGTGTGCCCCGAGCTGGGCGAGTCGGAGATCAAGGAACTGGGCCTGGCGCACAGCGTCGTGTGTGAGGCAGAGAACCGGTTCCAGTGCTTGGAGTGCGGGCAGCTGTTGAACACCCCGGAGGAGCTGCTGCAGCACCAGGGAATGCACGCCAAGGGCAGGCTGGTCTGCGGCAAGCTGGAGATTGGCAGCCACGTCAGTCTAGCAGAGAGCAGCCACCATTACGAATGTTCGGAATGTAAGCAGGTCAGTGTTGCTCGAACTATGAACAAGTGCCTGCGGTACAATGATTGTAATATAAAAGCCTTCAAATTCCAACCAAACCATTCCCGAACCGCACTATCGGCAGGAGCTCAAGGCTTTGGAGAGGGTGCAGAGAAGGTTTACCAGAATGGTACCATTGTTAGAAATAGCCAAGTTTAAGGCTATCTTTAGTCACTTTAATAATCAGGATCGACTGTAAAAAAAAACAATCTTGTGGATATATTGTGTTTAATCAAAGTTTAAGACAATATAACACATTAGTTATATAGCAAAAACATACAATGGTTACAGGTAGTTGATACCGATTCTGATCGGGCAAACGGCTGGCGCACGTGAGCAGTTCTCTGGCTTGCAGTCTCTTTCTCTGTCTAGAACTTCCTTCGGTAAAGCATGGGATCACTCAAAGTGTTTGACCAGCTCAACTTCTGTTTCACCCTCCCCTCACACCATTTGTGCAGTCAATCTCTTTAGGGGTGGGCAGGTCTGACATGGGATATTGACCAGGCCTTTTGATCCCTCTTTCCCCCCCCCCCCCAAAAAAAAAACTTAATATCCAATAAGGTTTCTAGTTCTTTGTCTCGATTCTTGTTTCAAGAACCCGCCCTAAAGATGTCTTAATATCCAGGGCAAAGTGGCAAGTTGGATCCAAAATTGGCTCGGAGGCAGGAAGTAAAGGGTAATGGTTGATGGGTGTTTTAGTGACTGGAAGGCTGTATCCAGTGGGGTTCCGCAGGGCTCAGTGCTGGGTCCCTTGCTTTTTGTGGTATATATATCAATGACTTGGACTTAAATGTTGGGGGTATGATTAAGAAGTTTGCAGATGACACCAAAATAGGCTGTGTGGTTGAGAATGAAGAAGAAAGCTGTGGATTGCAGGAAGATATCAATGTACTGGTCTGGTGGGCAGAACAGTGGTAAATGGAATTCAATTTGGATAAGTATGAGGTAATGCATTTGGGGAGGTGGAACAAGGCAAGTAAATACATATTAAATGGTGCGACACTGAAAAGTGTGGAGGATAAAAGGGACTTTGGCATGCAGGTCCACTGATCCCTGAAGGTAGCAGGACAGGTAGATAAGATGGTTTAGAAGGCATACGGAATGCTTGCCCTTATTAGTCGAGGCATGGAATACATGAGCAAGGACGTTATGCTTGACTTGTATAAAACACTGGTTAGGCCGCAGCTGGAGCACTGCATGCAGTTCTGGTCACCACATTACAGGAGCGATGTGATTGCACTGGAAAGGGTGCAGAGGAGATTTTCAAGAATGTTGCCTGGACTTTTGGAGAATTTTGACTGAGGAAAGATTGGAGATGCTAGGTCTGTTTTCTTTGGAACAGAAGAGGCTGAGGGGAGACTTGATTGAGGTGTATAAAATGATGAGGGGCCTGGATAGAGAGAATAGGAAGAGCCTGTTTCCCTTGGCAGAGGGGTCAACAACCAGGGAGCATAGATTTAAAGTAAACCCTCACCACATTTTAAAAATACTTGCAAGTGCTGCAACCTACAGGTTTACGGACCAAGAGCTGGAAAGTGGGATTAGGCTGGATAGCTCTTGGTCGGCTAGTGCGGACACAATGGGCCGAAATGGCCTCCTTCCGTGCTGTACTTTTCTGTGATCTTGGCCACATGTCATTCTCTGTTTACACTAACCCAGTGTTTTGTCCTTTGGAAATCATTTCATCTCTCTCGTCCCTCTCCTCCTCTTTGATCCCATGAGGCCAAACCAGAAAACTGCTCGCTCAGCTGTCGTTATCTCCTTTATGACGCAGCAACACATTTACATTAACTCTCTCAACTTCCATCCATTCTAAGTCTCTAAAACAATTTGTTGCAGAAAGACACACAAACAAAACTGAGGCTTTAACTTGAAAACCACAGATAATGATTGTCATAGTGCTGAATGCTATAACACCTCAGCTGAGTACCAAGACATTAGCATTTCTAAGCATTCTGAGTCGACACGTTGTCTCCAATTCTAAACAACGATTTAAAGCGCTGCATTTGTATCAGTTTTATACATCTTTAGGCATCCCTGATTTCCAACACCAGGGATGGTGGACTCCAAATACGGGGAGAGACTACAGAAACTGGGGTTGTTCTTCAAGCAGAGCTGGTTAAGGGGAGATTTAATAGAGGTGTTCAAAATCATGAGGGCTTTTGATAGAGCAGATAAGGAGAAATTGTTTCCACTGGCAGGAGGGTTGGTTACCAGAGGATACAGATTTAAGGAAATTGGGAAAAGAAAGAGGGGGTGATAATTTTTTATGATGATCTGGGATAAGAGCATGAGGAATCGGAGCCCCTTGAGCCTGCTCCGCCATTCAATAAGATCATGGCTCATCATCGACTTCAACTGTACTTCCCTGCCTGATCCCCATAGCCTTTGATTCCCGTAGAGTCCAAAACTCTGTCAATCTCCACCTTGGATATACTCAACGAGTAAGTGTCCACAGCCCTCTGAGTAAAGACATTTCTCCTCATTCCAGTCTTAAATGGCTGACCCTTTATCCTGAGACTGCCCCCTAGTTCTAGAGTCTGCAGGCAGGGCAAACAACCTCTCAGCATCTACTCTGTCAATCCCCCTCAGAATCTTGTATGTTTCAATGAGATCAGCTCTCATTTTTCTAAACTCCAGGGAGTATAGGCCCAATCTTCTTAATCTCTCCATAGGACAACCCTCATTCCAGGAATCAATCTAGTGAACCTTTGTTGCAACCCCTCGAAGGCAAGTATATCCTTCCCCAGTTACAGAGACCAGAACTGTACTCAGTACTCCAGGTGTGGTCTTACCAAAATTCTGTACTATTGGAACAAGATTTCCTTACTCTTGTACTTGCAATAAAGGTAAATATACCACTTGCCTTCCTAATTGCTTGCTGTACCTGCATGTTACCACCTTGTGTTTCATGTACTGTACCAGGACACCCAAATCCCTCTGAGCATCAGCATATAACAGTTTTTCAACATTTTAAAATATTCTGTTTTTCTGTTCCTACCTCACATTTCCCCACATTATACTCCATCTGCCACCTTCTTGCCCACTCACTTAACCTGTCTCCATCCCTTTGCAGACTCTTTGTGGTCCTCACAGCTTACTGTCCCACCTAGCTTTGTATTATCAGCAAACTTGGCTACATTATACTTGGTCCTTTCATCTAAGTAATTAATATAGATTGTAAATAGTTGAGGCCCCAGAACCAATCCTTGTGGCACCCCACTAGTAACAGCCTGCCAACCTGAAAATGACCTTTTTATTCCTACTCTATTTTCTGTGCTTTAACCAATCCGCTATCCATGCTAATATATTATCCCAACCCTATGAGCCCATATCTTGTGCAGCATCCTTTTGTGTGGCACCTTATCAAATGCCTTTTGGAAATCCAAATATACTACATCCACTGGTTCCCTTTTATCTACCCTATTAGTTACATCCTCAAAAAAACTCTTAATAGATTTGTCAACCATGATTTCCCTTCAATGTTGACTCTGCCTAATCATATTATGATTTTCTTAGTGCCCTGTTACCACTTCCTTAAAAATGGATTCCAGCATTTTTCCGACAACTGTGCTCTTGTAGAGAGCCAGCACAGACCTCCTCCTGTGTTGTAACCATTCTATGATTCTGATGTCCGGCTAACTGGCCTGCTTTCTTTCTCCCTCCTTTCTTGAATAGCGGTATTTCATTTGCTGCCTTCCAATCCACTGGGACCGTTCCTGAATCTTGGAAATTTTGGAAGATGACAACCAATGCATCCACTATCTCTGCAGCCAGCCTTTACAGAACCCTAAGATGTAGGTTTTCAGGTCCAGGGAATTTATCGACTTTCAGTCCCATTAATTTCTCCAGTGCTATTTTTTTACTAATACTAATTTCTTTCAGCTCCTCATTTTCGCTAGACCCTTGGTGGTTCTTTGTATCATCAGCAAACTTGGATATATTACATTTGGTCCCCTCATCCAAATCATTGATATAGATTGTGCATAGCTGAGGCCCAAGAACTGATCCTTGCGTTAGCTCACTAGTTACAGTCTGCCAACCCGAAAATGACCCATCTATTCCTACTCTCTGTTTTCTGTCCGTTAACCAATCCTCAATCTCAAGAGCGCTAATTTTGTTTAATAACCTCTTGTGTGGCACCTTATCGAATGCCTTCTGAAAATCAAAATAAACTACATCTACTGGTCCCCCCCTTATCTATTCTGCTAGTTGCAACCTCAAAAAAACGAACTGATTCGCCAAACATGATTCCCTTTCATAAATCCGTGTTGACTCTGCCCAATCCTATTATTATTTTCTAAGTGCCCTGTACCACGTCTTTAATAATAGATTCTAGCATTTTCCCTACGACTGATGTCAGGCTAACTGGACAGTTGTTTCCCATTTTCTCTCTCCCACCTTTCTTAAATAGTGACATTTGCTATCTTCCAATCTGGGAACTGTCCTAGAATCTATAGAATTTTGGAAGATGACAACCAATGCATCCACTATCTCTAAGGCCACCTCTTTCAAAACCCTAGCATGTAGGCCATCAGGTCCAGGGGAATTATCGGCTTATAGTCCCATTAATTTCTCCAGTACTTTTTTTTTTTTACAAATACTAATTTCTTTACCTCACTCTCATTAGACCCTTGGCTCCCCACTATTTCTGGTATGTTTCTTGTGTCTTCTACTGTGAAGACATATAAAATATTTGTTAAACGCCTCTGCCATTTCCTTATTCCCATAATAATTTCTCCTGTCACAGCCTCTAAGGGACCCACGATTACTTTCGCTGCTCTCTTCCTTTTTGCATTCTGGTAGACATAGACATAGACCTAGACCTAGACATAGAAATTAGGTGCAGGAGCAGATCTTTCGGCCCTTCGAGCCTGCACCGCCATTCAACAAGATCATGGCTGATCATTCAACCTCAGTACCCCTTTCTTGCTTTCTCTCCATACCCCTTGATCCCTTTAGCCGTAAGGGCCATATCTAACTCCCTTTTGAATATATCTAATGAACTGACCTCAACAACTTTCTGCGGGAGAGAATTCCACAGGTTAACCACTCTCTGAGTGAAGAAGTTTCTTCTCATCTCGATCTTAAATGACTTACCTCTTATTCTTAGACTGTGATCCCTGGTTCTGGAACTCCCCAGCAACGGGAACATTCTTCCTGTCTCTAACCTGCCCAATCCCGTCAGAATTTTATATGTTTCGATGAGATCCCCTCTCATTCTTCTGAACTCTAGTTGATCCAGTCTCTCTTCGTATGACAGTCCAGCCATCCCTGGAATCAGTCTGGTGAACCTTCGCTGCACTCCTTCAATAGCTAGAACGTCCTTCCTCAGATTGGGAGACCAAAACTGAACACAATATTCCAGGTGTGGCATCACCAAGGCTCTGTACAATTGCAGTAAGACCTCCCTGCCCCTGTACTCAAATCCCCTCGCTATGAAGACCAACATGCCATTTGCCACCTTCACCGCCTGCTGTACCTGTATGCCAAACTTCAATGACTGATGTACCATGACACCCAGGTCTCGTTGCACCTCCCCTTTTCCTAATTTGTCACCATTCAGATAATCTGTCTTCCTGTTTTTGCCACCAAAGCGGATAACCTCACATTTATCCACATTATACTGCATCTGCCATGCATTTGCCCATTCACCTAACCTATCCAAGTCACCCTGCAGCCTCTTAGCGTCCTCCTCACACTTGGGTACAAGCCCTTACAATCTATTTTTATATTTCTTGCTAGTTTACTCTTTGATTCTATTTTCTCCCTCTTAATTTTTTGGTCATCCTTTGCTGGTTTCTAAAACTCTCCCAGTCCTCAGGCATGCTACTCTTGGCAATATTATAAGCCTCTTTTAATCTAATACTGTCTTTAACCTGTTCAGTTTGCCCTGGATGAATCCCGTGGAGTTTTTATTTCTCAATGGAATATAATATTTATTTGAGAATTATGAAAAATCACATTGCCATATCTTTTAATCTAATTTTCCATTCTACCTGAGTCAACTCACCCCTCATATATATGTAATTGGTTTATTTAAGTTTAATACTCTAGTTTTGAACTTAAGTAGGCCACTCTAAAACTCCGTGAAATTCTGCCTATTATGATCACACTTCCTCAGAGGACCCCTTACCATGCGATTACTAATTAACCCTGTCTCATTGCACGAGACAGGGTCTAAACTAGACTCTTCCCTGATCGGTTCCATGACTTAATTGTTCAAGGATAGTGCTTGAATCCATTCTGTCCTCCAAAATATTCTTGAACATTTGATTTATCCAGTCTATGTGAAGATTAAAGTCCCCCCACAATTTTTGCATTACCTTTGTTACAAGATACACTGATTTGATTAAAAAAATCCTCTGTCTAACGGTATAGTTACTGTTCGGAGGGCCAATAAATCATTCCCACCAGTATTTTCTACCCCTTGTTATTTCTTATCTCCATCCATATTGATTCTACTTCCCGCTTGTCTGAGCCAAGATCCTTCATCACATTTGTCCTTGTGTCATCCTTTATTATCAGGGCTACCCCTCTCACGCACCACCTTCACCACTCTGCCTGTCTTTTTGAAACGTCAAGTACCCTGGAATATTTAGTTCCCAACCGTGGTCAACTTGCAACCATGCCTCTGCAATGGCTATTAGATCAAAGCCATTTATCTCCATTTGTGCCACAAATTCCTCTATCTGGTTGTGACTCCTTTGTGAATTCAGAAAAAGAGCCTTTAATTTTGACCTTTAGCCATTTTCCCCTGATTTGATCTTATTTGCTGATGCACATTTACCGTTGAACTCTGTCTCTTCCTGTCGCACTCTGCTTATCTTTACCCAAAGCGCTGCACAGCTCTATTGCCCTGACTTCTTGTTACATTTATAGCTTTCCCTTCACCTGAACCCTTCTTGCCCCCCGCCTTTAGTTTAAAGCCCTAACTACAGCCCCAGTTATTCGATTTGCCAACACCGATCCCAGCTCGGTTCAAGTGGAACCCATCCCAACAGAAGAGCCCACTCTTTCCCCAGTACTGGTGCTAGTGCCCCATGAATCGAATGGGATGCACCACATGAAAAGATGGTAGCAGCATATAGCTCGAATGGCCGCTTCCCGTCCTCTGATTCTCTACTGACTGACCTGTTCAAGCTGTTTCTGCAATTGTTTTAGCACAATTATTCATTCTATCCTCTCAAAGATAAGTTGTGCCTTGACGAAAAGTTTTGAGCTCGACAACACTGGGGTACACAACTGGTGGGTACAGGTCTGTCACTGTAAACACTGGGGTACACAACTGGTGGGTACAGGTCTGTCAGTGTATAACACTGGGGTACAGTACTGGTGGGTACAGGTCTGTCACTATATAACACGGGTACAGTACTGGTGGGTACAGGTCTGTCACTGTATAACACTGGGGTACACAACTGGTGGGCACAGGTCTGTCACTGTAAACACTGGGGTACACAACTGGTGGGTACAGGTCTGTCAGTGTATAACACTGGGGTACAGTACTGGTGGGTACAGGTCTGTCACTATATAACACGGGTACAGTACTGGTGGGTACAGGTCTGTCACTGTATAACACTGGGGTACACAACTGGTGGGCACAGGTCTGTCACTATATAACACGGGTACAGTACTGGTGGGTACAGGTCTGTCACTGTAAACACTGGGGTACAGTACTGGTGGATACAGGTCTGTCAGTGTATAACACTGGGGTACAGTACTGGTGGGTACAGGTCTGTCACTATATAACACGGGTACAGTACTGGTGGGTACAGGTCTCACTGTATAACACTGGGGTACACAACTGGTGGGTACAGGTCTGTCACTGTATAACACTGGGGTACAGTACTGGTGGGTACTGGTCTGTCACTATAACTGAGGTGTACAGTACTGGTGGGTACAGGTCTGTCACTATATAACACGGGGGTACAGTACTGGTGGGTACAGGTCTGTCACTGTACAACACTGGGATACAGTACTGGTGGGTACAGGTCTGTCACTGTATAACACTGGGGTACACAACTGGTGGGTACAGGTCTGTCACTGTATAAAACTGGGGTACAGTACTGGTGGGTACAGGTCTGTCACTATAACACTGGGGTACAGTACTGGTGGGTACAGGTCTGTCACTGTATAACACTGGGGTACAGTACTGGTGGGTACAGGTCTGTCACTGTATAACACTGGGATACAGTACTGGTGGGTACAGGTCTGTCACTGTATAACACTGGGGTACAGTACTGGTGGGTACAGGTATGTCACTGTATAACACTGGGGTACAGTACTGGTGGGTACAGGTCTGTCACTGTATAACACTGGGGTACAGTACTGGTGGGACTAAAGGCGGACAAGTCCCCTGGACCTGATGGCTTGCATCCTAGGGTCCTAAAAGAATTGGCTGCAGAGATGGTTGTAATCTACCAAACTTCCCTGGATTCTGTGAAGGTCCCAGCGAATTGGAAAACCGCAAATGTAACGCCCCTATTTTTAAAAAAAGGAGGCAGACAGAAAGCAGGAAATTATAACCTCTGTCGTTGGGAAAATGCTGGAGTCCATTATTAAAGAAGCAGTAGCAGGACATTTGGAAAAGCATAAATCAATTAAGCAGAGTCAGCTTGGTTTTATGAAAGGGAAATAATTTTTGACAAATTTGCTGGAGTTCTTTGAGGATGTAACGAGCAGGGTGGATAAAGGGGAAACCAGTGGATGTGGTGTATTTGGATTTCCAGAAGGCATTCGATAAGGTGCCACATAAAAGTTTACTGCACAAGATAAAAGTTCATGGGTTGAGGATTGGCTAACTAACAGAAAACAGAGAGTCAGGATAAACGGGTCATTTTCCGGTTGGCAAACAGTAACTAGTGGGGTACCGCAGGAATCAGTGCTGGGTCCTCAACTATTTACAATCTATATTAATGACTTGGATGAAGGGACCGAGTATAATGTAACCAAGTTTGCTGATGATACAAAGGTGGGTGGGAGAGGAAATTGTGAGGTGGACCCACAAAATCTGCAAAGGGATATAGACAGGCTAAGTGAGTGGCAAACATTTGGCAGACGGAGTATAACGTAGGAAAATGTGAGGTTATCCACTTTGGCAAAATAAATAGAAAAGCAAATTATAATTTAAATGGAGAAAGATTGCAAAGTGCTGCAATACAGAGAGACCAGGGGGTCCTTGTGCATGAAATACAAAAGGTTAGTATGCAGGTACAGCAAGTGATCAGGAAGGGAAATGTAATGTTGGCCTTTATTGCACGGGGGATAGAGTATAAAAGCAGGGAAGTCTTGCTACAACTGTACAGGGTATTGGTGAGTCCACACCTGGAGTACTAGGCACAGTTTTGGTCTCCATATTTAAAGAAGGATCATCATCATAGATGGTCCCTCGAACAAGGATGACCTGCTTCCACGAGTTCACGGATGTTTCAATGTGGGACCCGATGTTCCAGTCCTGAACTCCAATGGAGAGGGTGGAAGATGTCAGTGCGTGGATTTTTTTAACGTGTGGTGATCGTTGCACACCAGCCACCACACGGGCTTGACAGAGCTGGGCCTTTATCCAGTGGCAAGAGTTAATGAATGACTGGAGACCTGCTCTGCTGCACGGACTTAGTGCACACACATATCGCAGTGTGGGCTGTCCCGTGCTGCCCTTTCTGGGCCCATACCCTCATTCATCGCACTTCCGCCACGATCTCTCACAGCTCCTCTGCTGTACCAGGGCATCGCCGATGCTCCTGCCCCCGCTCCAAACGGCGACCTGGGTCATGATGATGTCACCCAGTCGCCCACCTCGAAACCGTCACACATTTGTGCCAGCTTGCGCTGGAAGCTGCAGTGGCACACTGCGGAGATGTTCTCTCGCAGATCGGGGTGGCCCATGATGTCCCAGGGCCTGGTTCTCCAGCTCACAGGTCGGGTCGGCCCATGATGTCCCAGGGCCTGGTTCTCCAGCTCACAGATCGGGGTGGCCCATGATGTCCCAGGGGCCAGCGCTCCAGCTCTTGGTCGGGGTGGCCCATGATATCGCAGGGCCTGGTTCTCCAGCTCACAGGTCGGGGTGGCCCATGATGTCCCAGGACCTGGTTCTCCAGCTCACAGGCTGGGGCGGCCCATGATGTCTCAGGGCCTGGTTCTCCAGCTCACAGGTCGAGGCGGCCCATGATATCCCAGGGCCTGGTTCTCCAGCTCACAGGTCGGGGCGGCCTTGATGTCCCAGGGGCCAGCGCTCCAGCTCACAGGTCGAGGCGGCCCATGATGTCCCAGGGCCTGGTTCTCCAGCTCACAGGTCGGAGTGGCCCATGATGTCCCAGGACCCGGTGCTCCAGCTCACAGGTCGGGGTGGCCCATGATGTCCCAGGGCCTGGTTCTCCAGCTCACAGGTCGGGTCGGCCCATGATGTCCCAGGGCCTGGTTCTCCAGCTCACAGATCGGGGTGGCCCATGATGTCCCAGGGGCCAGCGCTCCAGCTCTTGGTCGGGGTGGCCCATGATATCGCAGGGCCTGGTTCTCCAGCTCACAGGTCGGGGTGGCCCATGATGTCCCAGGACCTGGTTCTCCAGCTCACAGGCTGGGGCGGCCCATGATGTCTCAGGGCCTGGTTCTCCAGCTCACAGGTCGAGGCGGCCCATGATATCCCAGGGCCTGGTTCTCCAGCTCACAGGTCGGGGCGGCCTTGATGTCCCAGGGGCCAGCGCTCCAGCTCACAGGTCGAGGCGGCCCATGATGTCTCAGGGCCTGGTTCTCCAGCTCACAGGTCGGAGTGGCCCATGATGTCCCAGGACCCGGTGCTCCAGCTCACAGGTCGGGGTGGCCCATGATGTTCCAGGGCCTGGTTCTCCAGCTCATAGGTCGGGGCGGCCGATGATGTCCCAGGACCTGGTTCTCCAGCTCACAGGTCGGGGTGGCCCATGATGTTCCAGGGCCTGGTTCTCCAGCTCACAGGTCGGGTCGGCCCATGATGTCCCAGAGCCTGGTTCTCCAGCTCACAGGTCGGGGTGGCCCATGATGTCCCAGGGCCTGGTTCTCCAGCTCACAAGTCGGGGTGGCCCATGATGTCCCAGGACCTGGTTCTGCAGCTCACAGGTCAGGGTGGCCCATGATGTCCCAGGACCCGGTTCTATTTAATTAAGGAGATACTTTCATTGGAGGCTGTTCAGAGAAGGTTCACTAGGTTGATTCCAGGGATGAGGGGGTTGACATGAAGATAGGTTGAGTAGGTTGGGACTACATTTATTGGAGTTCAGAAGAATGAGAGATGATCTTATCGAAATATATAAGATAATGAGAGGGCTCGATAAGGTGGATGCAGAGAGGATATTTTCACTCCTACGGGAAAACTAAAACTCGAGGGCACAGTCTCGGAATAAGGGGCCGCCCATTTAAGACTCCGATGAGGAGGAATTTCTTCTGAGAATTGCAAATCTGTGGAATTCTCTTGCCCAAAGAGCTTGGAAGCTAGGTCATTGAATATATTTAAGGCGGAGATACATTTTTGAGCGATTCAGGGAATAAAGGGTTATCGGGAGCGGGTAGGGAAATGGAACTGAGTCCATGATCAGATCAGCCATGATCTTATTAAATAGCGGAGTAGGCTCGAGCGGTCAAATGGCCTACCTCTGCTCCTATTTCTTGTGTTCTTGTGGGTACAGGTCTGTCATTTTATAACACTGGGGTACAGTACTGGTGGGTACAGCTTTGTCTCTAACACTGGGGTACAGTACTGGTGGGTATAGATCTGTCACTGTATAATAGGGCACAGTACTGGTGGGTACAGGTCTGTCACTGTATAACACGGGTACAGTACTGGTGGGTACAGTACTGGCGGGTATAGGTCTGTAACTGTATAACACTAGGGTACAGTACTGGTGGGTACAGGTCTGTCATTGAAACACGGTACAATAATGGTGCAGGTCTGACACTAACTCGAGTATATTACTGGTGGGTACAGCTCTATCACTGTATAACACTGGGGTACAGTACTGGTGGATACAGGTCTGTCACTAATGTTGGGGTATACCACTGGTGGGTACAGGTCTGTCACAGTATAACACTGAGGTACAGTATTGCTGGGTACAGGTCCGTCACTGTATAAACAGAAAATAGGTACAGGAGTCGGCCATTCGGCCCTTCGAGCCTGCACCACCATTCAATAAGATCATGGCTGATCATTCCCTCAGTACTCCTTTCCTGCTTTCTCTCCATACCCCTTGATTCCTTTTAGCCGTAAGGGCCATATCTAACTCCCTCTTGAATATATCCAATGAACTGACATCAACAACTCTCTGCGGCAGGGAATTCCACAGGTTAACAACTCTCTGAGTGAAGAAGTTTCTTCTCATCTCAGTCCTAAATTTCCAACCCCGTATCCTGAGACTGTGACCCCTTGTTCTAGACTTCCCAGCCCGGGGAAACTTCCTCCCCGCATCCAGTCTATCCAACCCCGTTAGAATTTCTTACGTTTCAATGAGATCCCCTCTCATTCTTTTAAACTCTAGTGAACACAGGCCTAGTCAACCCAATCTCTCCTCATACGACAGTCCTGCCATCCCAGGAATCAGTCTGGTGAACCTTCGCTGCACTCCCTCTATGGCAAGTATATCCTTTCTTAGGCAAGGAGACCAAAACTGCACACAATACTCCAGGTGTGGTCTCACCAAGGCCCTGTATAACTGTAGTAAGACATCATTGCTCCTGTACTCAAATCCTCTTGCAATGAAGGCTTCCGAACTGCTTGCTGCACCTGCATGTTTGCTTTCAATGACTGGTGTACAAGAACACTCAAGTCCCTCTGTACATCGACACTTCCCAAGCCATCACCATTTAAATAATACTTTGTCCTTATGTTTTTCCTACCAAAGTGGATAACTTCACATTTATCCACGTTATACTGCACCTGCCATGTGTTTGCCCACTCACTTAACCTATCTAAATCGTCTTGCAGCGTCTTTGCATCCTCCTCACAACTCACAATCCCACCTAGTTTTGTGTCGTCAGCAAACTTGGAAATATTACATTTGGTTCCCTCATCCAAATCATTTTTATATATTGTGAATAGCTGGGCCCAAGCACTGATCCCTGTGGTACTCCACTAGTCACTGCCCACCACCCCAAAAAAGACTCGTTTATTCCTACTCCCTGTTTCCTGTCAGTTAACCAATTTTCAATCCATGGCAAGACACTAATCTCAATCCTATGTGCTTTAATTTTACACACTAACCTCTTATGTGGGACTTTATCAAAGGCCTTCTGAAAATCCAAATACACTACATCCACTGGTTCTCCCTTATCTATTCTATCAGTTACATCCTTAAAATCTCCAGTAGGTTTGTCAAACATGATTTTCCTTTCATAAATCCATGTTGACTTTGTTTAATCCTGTTGATATTATCTAAGTGTGCCGTTATCACATCTTTTATAATAGACTAGCATTTTCCCTACCACTGATGTTAGGCTAACCGGTCTGTAGTTCTCCGTTTTCTCTCCCTCCTTTTTTAAATATTGCCACCCTCTAATCTGCAGGAACTGTTCCATAATCTATAGAATTTTGGAAGATGACAACCAATGCATCTAATATTTCCATGGCTACCTCTTTTAGTACTCTGGGATGCAGATCATCAGGCCCTGAGGATTTATCTGCCGTCAGTCCCATTAGTTTCTCCAGCACTATTTTCTTACTAATTATCATTTCCTTTAATCCCTCTTGCTCACTAGACCCTTGGTTCCCTACCATTTCTGGGATGTTATTTATGTCCTCTTCCATGAAGACAGAACCAAAGTATTTATTTAATTGTTCTGCCATTTCCTTGTTCCCCATTACAAATTCTCCCACTTCTGTCTGTAAAGGACCTAAATTTGCCTTCACTAATCTTTTTCTTTTTACGTACTTGTAGAAACTTTTGCAGTTGGTTTTTATGTTCCTTGCAAGTTTACTCTCATACTCTATTTTTCCCCTGTTAATCAATCTCTTGGTCCTTTTTTGCTGAATTCTAAACTGCTCCCAATCCTCAGGCTTGCTACTTTTTCTGGCAACTTTGTAGAACTCCTCTTTGGATCTAATATTTTCCTTAATTTCTTTTGTTAGCCATGGGTGGGCCACTTTTCCTTTTGTGTTTATACGCCAGAAAGGAATGTATAACTGTTGCAATTCATGCATTCGTCCCTTAAATATTAGCCATTCCCTGTCCACCGTCCTGCCTTTTAATGAATTTTCCCAAACTATCATAGCCAATTCATTCCGCATACTTTCGTAATTTCCTTTGTTTAGATTTCGGACCCTAGTTTCGGATTGGACTGCTTCACTTTCCACCTTAATAAGAATTTCAATCATGTTATGGTCACTCTTCCCAAATGGACCCCGCACAACAAGACTGTTAATTAACCCCTTCTCATTACACAATACCCAATCTAAGATAGCCTGTTCCCTAGTAGGCTCCTCAACATACTGGTGTAAAAAACCATCTCGTACACACTCCAGGAATTCATTTGCCTCAGTATTATTACTAATTTGGTTTGGCCAGTCTCTATGTAGATTAAAGTCACCTACGATTACTGTAGTACCCTTGCTACATGCATCTCTAATTTCCTGTTTGATGCCGTCTCCTACACTACCACTACTGTTTGGTGGCCTATAGACAACTCCCACCAATGTTTTCTGCCCCTTGGTGCTCCTTAGCTCCAGCCAGACTGATTCTACATTTTGATTTTCTGAGCCAATATCCTTTCTCACTATTGCTCTAATTTCATCCTTTACTAACAACGCAACACCACCTCCTCTTCCTTTTTGCCTGTCCTTCCTAAATATCGAATATCCTTGGATATTCAGTCCCCAACTCTGGTTACCCTGCAACCATATCTCCGTAATTGCAACTATATCGTATCCATTTACATCTATTTGCGTTGTTAATTCATCCACCTTATTACAGATGCTTCGTGCATTCAGATACAATGCTTTTAAATTTGTCTTTTTAACATTATTAGACATCTTAACATTAATTTCTACTATAGCTCCATTTGTCTTATCGTTATTTTTTCTTACCTGGACCCTATTTATTTGTACACTTTTGTTTGTATGCTCTGTCCCTTCCCTATATAATCTGGTTATCCTTACCACAATCACTTTCCTACATTGCTTCCTTTTCTTTTCTCTTTAGCATTCTAGTTTGCTCTCGACTGCAACCCCCACCCCTATTTAGTTTAAAGCCCTATCTACCTCCCTAGTTATTCGGTTTGCTAGGACTCTGGTCCCAGCATAGTTCAGGTGTAGTCCGTCCCCACGGAACAGCTCTCTCTTTCCCGAATATTGGTGCCGATGCCCCACGAATCGAAACCCACTTCTCCCACACCAACCTCTGAGCCACGCATTCATCTCCCGGATTCTATTGACCCTATGCCAATTTGCTCGTGGCTCAGTTAATAATGCAGAGATTATTACCTTTGTGGTTCTGCTTTTCAATTTAGTCCCTAGCTGTTCAAACTGTCTCAGCAGAATCTCTTTCTTTGTCCTACCTATGCCATTGGTACCTACGTGTACCACGACAACTGGATCCTCCGCCCCCCACTCCAAGTTCTTCTCCAGCCCGGAGGAAATGTCCTTTACCCTGGCACCAGATAGGCAACACAGCCTTCTGGACGCATGCTCTCGGCTGCAGAGAACTCTATCTATCCCCCTAACTATACTGTCCCCTACTAAAAACCATCTGCCTCTTTACTCCCCCGACTTGAATGGCTTTCTGCACTACAGTGCCTTGGTCAGTCGGTTCATCCACCCCGCAGTCTGCACACTTGTCCACAAGGGTTGCAAGAACTTCAAATCTATTGGACAAGTGCAGGGACTGAGGCTCCTGCAATACTACCTCCTGGATCCCCGTACCTGCCTCACTCACAGTCCCACCCTTCTGTCCCTGACCACGTGTCAATTCTAAAGTAATTAATCTCGAGGGTGTGGCTGCCTCCTGGAACAAAAGGTCCAGGTAACTTTCTCCCTCCCCGATGTCTCGCAATGTCTGCAGCTCGGACTCCAGCTCCTCAACTCGGAGTCAAAGTTTGTGGAGCCGCAGAAACTTACCGCAGAAACTTACTGCAGAAACTTACCGCAGATGTAGTCGCCCTGGACCAAAACCTCCAGAAGCTCCCACATATTGCAGCAGCAACCTAGCTCTTGTTTTCCCATTATATTATTGAATTAATTAGTGTAACATTAATCAAGTATTTACCCTATATAGTTTATTAAATTAGTTAAACAAATAAAGGTTAGTTTTTAGTATTTAATTATATGCTATATGCTAATTTAAAGAAAAACTTGGCCCACAATCACTACCAATCTGTGATGTCACACAGCAGAGTTCTCCTCACCCTGAGCCATGCGATCTCCTGGGAGAGGCAAAAAAAACCAGATAAAAACCCAGGCCAATTGAGGAAAAAATCTGGGAAAATTCCTCTCTGACCCAACCAGGCGATGGAAACTAGTTCAGGAGATCACACTGGCCGCATGCTATGACTTTTATCCCCACTCTCGGGCCTCAGTCTGCTCCCGCTCAGGTATGCTGCCGCTCTGCGGAAACAGTTAGGAAAAACAAGGCAAAGCAACACCTCCCACCCCCCACTTCACCTAACTCTCCCACTTACCAAACTCTGGTTTTCTCACTCTGAGCTGCAGCACTCCTTGGTCAGTCTGCTCATCCACCCCGCAGTCTGCACACTTGTCCAATCGATTTGAGGTTCTTGCAACTCTTGAGGACAAGTGCAGGGACTGAGGCTCCTGCAATACTACCTCCTGTATCCCCTGGTGGGTACAGGTCTGTCACTGTATAACACTGGGGTACAGTACTGGTGGGTACAGGTCTGTCACTGTATAACACTGGGGTACAGTACTGGTGGGTACAGGTCTGTCACTGTATAACACTGGGGTACAGTACTGGTGGGTACAGGTCTGTCACTGTATAACACTGGGGTACACAACTGGTGGGTACAGGTCTGTCACTGTATAACACTGGGGTACAGTACTGGTGGGTACAGGTCTGTCGCTGTATAACACTGGGGTACAGTACTGGTGGGTACAGGTCTGTCACTGTATAACACTGGGGTACAGTACTGGTGGGTACAGGTCTGTCACTATATAACACTGGGGTACAGTACTGGTGGGTACAGGTCTGTCACTGTATAACACTGGGGTAAAGTACTGGTGGGTACAGGTCTGTCACTGTATAACACTGGGATACATTACTGGTGGGTACAGGTCTGTCACTGTATAACACTGGGGTACAGTACTGGTGGGTACAGGTCTGTCACTGTATAACACTGGGGTACAGTACTGGTGGGTACAGGTCTGTCACTGTATAACACTGGGGTACAGTACTGGTGGGTACAGGTCTGTTACTGTATAACACTGGGGTACAGTACTGGTGGGTACAGGTATGTCACTGTATAACACTGGGGTACAGTACTGGTGGGTACAGGTCTGTCACTAACACTGGGTTACAGTACTGGTGGGTACAGGTCTGTCACTGTATAACACTGGGGTACAGTACTGGTGGGTACAGGTATCACTGTATAACTGGGGTACAGTACTGGTGGGTATGGGTCTGTCACTGTATAACACTGGGTTACAGTACTGGTGGGTACAGGTCTGTCACTGTATAACACTGGGGTACAGTACTGGTGGGTACAGGTCTGTCACTCTATAACGCTGAGGTACAGTACTGGTGGGTACAGGTCTGTCACTGTATAACACTGGGGTACAGTACTGGTGGGTACAGGTCTCACTGTATAACACGGGTACAGTACTGGTGGGTACAGGTCTGTAACTGTATAACACTGGGGTACAGTACTGGTGGGTACAGGCCTGTCACTGTATAACACTGGGGTACAGTACTGGTGGGTACAGGTCTCACTGTATAACACTGGGGTACAGTACTGGTGGGTACAGGTCTGTCACTGTATAACACTGGGTTACAGTACTGGTGGGTACAGGTCTGTCACTGTATAACACTGGGGTACAGTACTGGTGGGTACAGGTCTCACTGTATAACACTGGGGTACAGTACTGGTGGGTATGGGTCTGTCACTGTATAACACTGGGGTACAGTACTGGTGGGTACAGGTCTGTCAGTGTATAACACGGGTACAGTACTGGTGGGTACAGGTCTGTCACTGTATAACACTGGGGTACAATACTGGTGGGTGCAGGTATGTCACTGTATAACACTGGGGTACAGTACTGGTGGGCACAGGTCTGTCACTGTATAACACTGGGGTACAGTACTGGTGGGTACAGGTCTGTCACTGTATAACACTGGGGTACAGTACTGGTGGGTACAGGCCTGTCACTGTATAACACTGGGGTACAGTACTGGTGGGTACAGGTCTCACTGTATAACACTGGGGTACAGTACTGGTGGGTACAGGTCTGTCACTGTATAACACTGGGGTACAGTACTGGTGGGTACAGGTCTGTCAGTGTATAACACGGGTACAGTACTGGTGGGTACAGGTCTGTCACTGTATAACACTGGGGTACAATACTGGTGGGTACAGGTATGTCACTGTATAACACTGGGGTACAGTACTGGTGGGCACAGGTCTGTCACTGTATAACACTGGGGTACAGTACTGGTGGGCACAGGTCTGTCACTGTATAACACTGGGGTACAGTACTGGTGGGTACAGGTCTGTCACTGTATAACACTGGGGTACAGTACTGGTGGGTACAGGTCTGTCACTGTATAACACTGGGGTACAGAGCACTACATGGGGTGGCAATATATATTAGCATGGATTGAGGATTGGTTAACAAACAGAAAACATAGAGTAGGAATAAACAGGTCATTTTTGGGTGGCAGGCTGTAACTCGTGGGCTGCGGCAAGGATCAGTGCTTGTGCCTCAGCTATTTACAATCTATCATTGACTTGGATGAGGGGACTTAGTGTAATGAACATATAGGAACATAGGAACAGATGTAGGTCATTCAGCCCCTCGAGCCTGTTCTGCCATACAATGCGATCATGGCTGATTTGCGACCTAACTCCATATACCCGCCTTTGGCCCATATCCCTTAATACATTTGGTTAACTAAAATCTGTCAATCTCTGATTTTAAATTAACAATTGATCTAGCATCAGTTGCCGTTTGTGGAAGAGAGTTCCAAACATCCACCACCCAAGTTTGCTGACGATACAATGATAGGTGGGAAAGCTGTAAGGAGGACGCAAGGAGCCTGCCTCGGGATTTAGACAGGTTAGCTGATTGGCCATGGACGTGGCGGATGGAATATAATGTGGAGAAATGTGAAGTTATCCACTTTGATAGGAAAAATAAAAAAGCAGAATATTCTTTAAATGGTGAGAGATTGGGAAATGTTGTTGTTCAGAGGAACCTGGGTGTTCTTGTACACAAATCACAAAGTTAACATCCAGGTACAGCAAGCAATTAGGAAATCACAGGGTATATTGGTTTTTATTACAAAGGGATTTGAGTATAAGAGTAAAGACATCTTACTGCACTTATATAGGGCCTTAGAGGGGGTGCAACAAAGATTCACGAGACCGATTCCTGGGAAGAAGGGAGATTGAGTAGACTAGGCCGATATTCTCTCGACTTTAGCAGAATGAGAGGTGATCTCATTGAAATGTATAAATTCCTTGAGTGGCTTGACGGGGTAAATGCAGGGAGGCTGTTTCCCCGGGCTGGGGAGTCGAGCACCAGGGGTCACAGTCGCAGTATAAGGGGTCGGCCATTTACGACTGAGATGAGGGGGAATTTCTTCACTCAGAGGGTGGTGAATCTTTGGAATTCTGTACCCGAGAGGCCTATGGATGCTCAGTCATCAAGTACATTCAGACAGATTGATAGAGTTTTGGAATCAAGGGATAGTGCAGGAAAATGGAGTTGAGGTAGATTAGCCACGATCTTGTTGAATGGCGGAGAAGGCACAAAGAGCCGAATGTCCTACTCCTTTTCCTCATTCTTATAGTTCTTATGAGAAAGGATCGTACGAGGGGTTGAGAAAATGGGTGGTGATCGAGGAAAAAGTTGACGTTGCCAACAGCCGGTCTGAACTGTAAACCGCAAAAAGCAGGCGTATGGTGCGGTGAATTTCCCCAAGCAGTGTGTGGTCGCTAGTTTTTCATCTATCAGCTGTGGCTCAGTGGGTAGCACCCTTGCCTCCGAGTCAGAAAGTTGTGGGCACAAGTCGCACTCCAGGGACTTGAGCACAAAAATCTGGGCTGACCCTCCAATGCAGTGCTGAGGGAATGCAGTGCTGAGGGAGCGCTGCACTGTCGGAGGTGCCGTCTTTCAGATGTGCCGTCAAACCCAGGCTCAGTCTGCTCTCTTAGGCGGACATAAGAGATCCCATGGCACTATTCTGAAGAACAGGGGAGTTCTCCCTGCTGTCCTGGGGCCAATATTTATCCCTCAACTAATATAACGAAAACAGATTTTCAGGTCGTTATCACATTGCTGTTTGTGGGAGCTTGCTGTGCGCAAGTTGGCTGCCGCGATTCATAAGAAATAGAAGCAGGAGCAGGCCACCTGGCCCCTCGAGCCTGCTCTGTCATTGAATAAGATCATGGCTGATCTGATCATGGGCTCAGCTCCACTTCGCTGCCCGCTCCCCATAACCCTTGGAGTGATGAGGTCGGGGCGGAGGAGTGGCGAGAGTTCGTAGAGGGATGTGATTGGGGGCCCAGGGGCAGCACGGGCCAGCCCACACTGCGACGTGTGTGCGCTAGGCCCGTGCAGCAGAGCTGGTCTCCAGTCCTGGTTAACCCTTGCCACTGGACCAAGACCGAGCTCTGTCAAGCCCGTGTGGTGGCTGGTGTGCAACGGTCATCCCACGTTAAAAACATCCACCCACAGGCATCTTCCACCCTTCAACATGCAGTTCAGGATCTGGAATATTAGGTCCTTCATTGAAACACCTGTGAACTCCTCCCTTTTTGGCGTGGAAGCTAATCATCCTCGCTTCGAGGGGCTGTCTATGATGATGATTCCCTTATCGCTCAAAAATCTGTGTATCTCCGCCTTAAATATATTCAGTGACAATATTTCTTGCGTCACAACAGTGATTACACTTCAAAAAGTACTGCATTGGCTGTAAAGCGATTTGGGAGGTCCGGTGGCCGTGAAAGGCGCTATATAAATGCAAGTCTTTCTTTCTCTTTGATGATTTCTCTGCTCTTTGCCCTTCAGATCTTCTTCAGCTCGGAAGATGTGCTGGCTCACCAGCAGCACCACAGTAAGCAGCCCCCGGGTGGCGCGGAGTACGTGGAGTTTGGGGCTCAGGACAGTGACCAGTTTCACCAGGTGCTCCTGGGCGAGCAGCTGCAGCAGTGCTCGGAGTGCGGCCAGGTTCTGAGCACCATGGAGGAGTTCCTGCAGCACCAGGGTTTGCACGCCAAGGCTCCGTCGCAGGACAGCGGCGAGTCCCCGGAGCCCGGGGCCCCCGAGACGCAAGGAGCGCAGCTGGGGCCGGCCGGCTCGCCGCCATACGTGTGCCCAGGGTGCGAGGACTCGTTCGCCGCACCGCACCACCTGCTCGCGCAGCAGGCGTCCCACGGGCAGGCCCTCGGCGGCCCCACGAGCCACGGCGACACGCTGGACTTTCACCGTCCGGGGGCCGAGCTGCCGGGGCCCCCGCTGGTAACCCGGGGCGACCAGCAGGGACTGAGCCACTGTGCCGAGGGTCAGAGTCCGGTGCCGCAGCCCACGGGGGCAGAGTGTGCCGGGCTTCCCGCAGGACCGGGTGCCGCCGGAGAGGCCGAGGGCGTGGGGTGCATGGATCTGGTGCCGGGGGATGCGGGGAGCTCGGCTTTGGTGCCGGGCGGCGTGCGCTGCTCGCTCTTGGTGCCGGGGGTGGTGCGGAGCTCGCTCCCGGCCCCCGATGTTGCGGGGAGCTCGGGTCTGGCGTCGGGGGACCATTCCTACGAGAGCGCGGCGGCGCCGATCGAGCCGGCTGGGCCACGCGTCCCGGCCGGCGAGCTGCACCCGCTGCCTGGCTCTCGGGAACCGCACACTTGCACGGCAGCGCAGCCCCGGGAGGTGGCGACACGGCCAGCCGAGCCCGACACGGTGCCGGGTCGGCGTCCAGGCGGCAAGGAGGGGTCGGAGAGCCCGGCAGAGCAGCCGGCTCCGTGCAAGGAGCAGCCGCTGGAGTGCGACGAGTGTGCCAAGACCTTCACCACCGCCCGCCGGCTGCTGCAGCACCGCAAGAGCCACCAGAGCCAGGCCCACGACTGCCCGGACTGCAAGCGCTCCTTCAAGAAGGCCTCGTCGCTGGAGCAGCACCGCCGCAGCCACAAGGGCGAGGTGCTGTACCTGTGCACCGACTGTGGCCGGGGCTTCAGCACCGAGGCCTCGCTGGTGCAGCACCGGCGCCTGCACACCGACGACCCGCTGCACCGCTGCGGCCAGTGTGGCAAGGCCTTCAACAACATGACCAAGTTCCTGTACCACCGGCGCACGCACTCCGCCGCCCCCGGCAAGCCCGCCCCGGCCAAGAAGGAGGAGGCTGTGGCGGTGTCGGCGGCCCCGGAGGCGCCCGCCGACCGCGAGGCCGAGCCGGCGGCCCTCCCCAGCGCCGGGCCGCTCTACGAGTGCGGGCTGTGCGGCCAGGAGTTCGGCCGGCAGTCGCAGCTCCTGCGCCACCGGCGGCTGCACAACTGCGAGCGCCGGCACAAGTGCCAGGTGTGCGGCAAGGCCTTCCGCAAGCCGGTGCACGTCCGCAACCACATGCGGACCCACACCGGCGAGCGGCCCTTCCAGTGTGCCGAGTGTGGCAAGACCTTCACCACCCTGGCCAACCTGATGCGGCACCACCAGATCCACACCGGCGAGCGGCCCTACAAGTGCGAGTTCTGCGGCCGGGCCTTCGCCCAGTCCTCCAACCTGCAGCAGCACCGCCGTATCCACACCGGCGACCTGCCCTTCAAGTGCCCCGACTGCCCCAAGGCTTTCGGCCGGGCCTCCAAGCTGCTGGCCCACCGCTACTGCCACACCGGCGAGCTGCCCTACCGCTGCGAGGACTGTGGCAAGGGCTTCACCCGCCAGCGCCGGCTGGAGCTGCACCGGCTGGCCCACACCGGCGAGACCCCCCACCGCTGCCCCGACTGCGGCCGGCAGTTTGCCGCCGGCACCCAGCTGGAGGATCACCGCTGCGCCGGCCACTGCGCCCGGGCCCATGAGTGCGCCGACTGTGGCAAGCGCTGTGGCTCTGCGGCCAGCCTGGCCCTGCACGGCCGCAGCCACTCGGGCGAGCGGCCCTTCGGCTGCGGGCAGTGCGGCAAGCGCTTCTCCAGCGCCGCCGGCCTGCAGCTGCACGAGCGCCGGCACTCGGGCGAGCGGCCCCACCACTGCCTGGACTGCGGCAAGCGCTTCGGCTCGTCCTCGGGCCTGCTGCTGCACCGGCGCACCCACACCGGCGAGCGGCCCTTCCAGTGCGCCGACTGCCCCAAGGCCTTCAAGCAGTCCAACCACCTGCGGGAGCACCGGCGCACCCACACCGGCGAGCGGCCCTATCGCTGCGAGACGTGCGGCAAGGGCTTCGTGCAGTCCATGCACCTGCTCGACCACCGGCGCATCCACACGGGCGAGCGGCCCCACCCCTGCCCCAAGTGCGGCAAGAGCTTCAAGACCCCGTCCAACCTACGCAGCCACCGCCGCACCCACGCCGAGCCCACCATCGTCTGCACCGAGTTCGGCGAGACCTTCGCCATCATCGAGTCCATCGATGCCATTCCCACCGCCATCGTGGAGACCATCGAGATCTACCAGACCACCCTGGATGACAACATCCAAGTCGACGGCTTTGTATAGAAGGCTGGGGAAAGGGTTGCTCCATCTTTTCTTCCCAGGACCATGAACAGAAAAGCTGAGCGTTGAGCTCCTGCTGCTGGGGACTGGGGAGGGGAGGGGCGTTAATATGTATATTTTCAAAGGTTTATAAAGCAAATAATGTAGATTTCAAGTTTTTTTTTTTGCTGGTTTGAGCAGAATGTGCTTGTGGCCTATGAACTGGGGGGAGTGGGGGGGGGTGACTGGGTTCCAGTTTGTCCTGTTTCGTGTGAAATAGAAAAATTGTTCGTGAACTGTTTCCCGGTCTTGTCATTTTGTGATCTGTCAAAAGTGCAAAGCTTTCTGATTAATCCGCAGGCTGCATTTCCAACCTTGCTTGCCGTTCAACCCCAAGCAGGAAACTATCGACCAGTTAGCCTAACATCTGTGGTTGGGGAAAATGTTGGAGTCCATTATTAAAGAGGCAGTAGCAGAACATTTGGAAAAGCAAAATTCGGTCAGGCAGAGTCAGCATGGATTTATGAAGGGGAAGTCATGTTTGACAAATTTGCTGGAGTTCTTTGAGGATGTAACGAACAGAGTGGATAAAGGGGAACCAGTGGATGTGGTGCATTTGGACTTCCAGAAGACATTTGACAAGGTGCCACATAAAAGGTTACTGCACAAGATAAAAGTTCACAGGGTGGGGGATAATATATTAGCATAGATAGAGGATTGGCTAACTAACAGAAAACAGAGAGTCGGGATAAATGGTTCATTCACCAGTAACTAGTGGGATGCCGCAGGGATCAGTACTGGGACCCAAACTATTTACAATTAATATTAACGAAGGAACCGAGTGTAATGTAGCCAAGTTTGCTGACGATACAAAGATGGGAGGAAAAGCAATGTGTGAGGAGGACACAAAAGGACATAGTCAGGCTAAGTGAGTGGGCAAAAATTTGGCAGATGGAGTATAATGTTGGAAAGTGAGGTCATGCACTTTGGCAGAAAAAAAATCAAAGAGCAAGTTATTATTTAAATGGAGAAAGATTGCAAAGTGCTGCAGTCCTGGGGGACCTGGTGCATGAAACACAAAAGGATAGTATGCAGGTACAGCAAGTGATCAGGAAGGCCAATGGAATATTGGCCTTTATTGCAAAGGGGATGGAGTATAAAAGCAGGGAAGACTTGTTACAGCTGTAGGGTATGGGTGAGGCCACACCTGGAATTGGTTTCCATATTTATGAAAGGATATACTTGCTTTAGAGGCAGTTCAGAGAAGGTTCACGAGGTTGATTCCGGAGATGAGGGGATTGACTTATGAGGAAAGGTTGAGTAGGTTGGGCCTCTACTCATTGGAATTCAGAAGAATGAGAGGTGATCTTATTGAAACATATAAGATTATGAGGGGGCTCGACAAGGTGGATGCAGAGCGAATGTTTCCACTGATGGGGGAGACGAGAGCTATAGAGGGCATGATAGAATAAGGGGCTGCCCATTATAAACTGAGATGAGGAGGAATTTCTTCCGAGTGTTGTAGATCTGTGGAATTCACTGCCTCAGAGAGCTGTGGAAGCTGGGACATTGAATAAATTTAAGACAGAAATAGTGTTTCTTAAATGATAAGGGGTTATGGGGAACGGGCAGGGAAGTGGAGCTGAGTCCATGATCAGATCAGCCAGGATCTTATTGAATGGCGGAGCAGGCTCGAGGGACCGTATGGCCTACTTCTGTTCCTATTTCTTATGAACCTAGCTCAGACAGGTGAAAGCTCTTTAACTGTTCAGCACGAAAAGGGTGATTGGAGTCAAATGGTTGCATTAAGTGGCCCAGGGAGTTGGGGGTTCTGCACAGTGTGATTGCACTTTGGCAACATCAGGATATGCCCGTAACCAGCTATCCCCCAGGAGCAAATTGCACAGCATTCTGAAATTCTTTACGGCTCACAGCTCAGAGGAAGCAGGTGTCACGGCTGAAATTTGATTCATGCTCAGTGGATGTCCCATGGTGTTGCACACGAAGAACATATGGTCGTTGTTACACATCGATTGTCGTCGTCTTATCCTTTCGGACTCCTCTTCTGCCTTTTTAATTTTGGGCGGGAAATAGAAGCGTGTGATGGGAAAAGGGGCTACAGGCTGCATAGCAAATGTGTCCCTCATCCGTTCCCTTCCTAGCCCCACCCTTGGTACCATCACTCATCACTATACCTCTCTTCCCTTTGAACCTCCTATTCAATCCCCTCCCCCTTGCTCCTGACCTGTGATTCACTGTCCCCAAGGTGGGTGGGTGGTATTGGCCAGAGATTTCTTACCCTTAAACTGTTTCCCTCCTCCCATCCTACTCTTTTTTTTCCCTTCAAACTATTGTTTGCTTTCAAATTTAAATTTCAACTTAGGGTAAGGAAAGACTCCCTGCCTCTCTCAGCTGCCAGAAATTAGAATGTTCACATTTTCGAACTTTCAAGAGGGTATATTGGCTCCAAAATTCAAGTTAGTTTGAAAAATAATGGGACAATTAAGTCTGTGTATGCTTTCTGGCGGCAGGTGAGGTGTGTAGTCTGTCTTTCTGTCACTTTTTTAAAAACAAACGAACAATATAAACTTTACCTGGATAAAAAGCTTTTGCAATTTCTGCTCTTTTTCCCTTCAAAGAATTTTGAGTAGAATCCAAAGAAAAAGGTGTAGCAGTTCATAACTGCCTCTAGCTGTGTGTTAGGATGGTGCTATTCTGCACAATCTCCCCTCTGCTCAATCTCCCCTCTGCTCCAGAGTTCAACCCCTGGGTGCTAATATCAAGCCCAGCCGAGTGGGAGAGGTTGGAGCCTTCAGGTAACAAGTTTAAAGTTCAAAATGTATTCATGGCAGGGAAAAGATTGAGCCTATATTCGAGAACAATGAGGTGTGATCTCATTGAAACATACGCGATTCTGAGGGGAATTGACAGGGTAGATGCAGAGATTGATTCCCCCGGGCTGGAGAGTTTAGAACTAGGGGCATGATCTCAGGATAAGGGGTCGGCCATTTAAGACTCAGATGAGGAGGAATTTCTTCACTCAGGGTTGTGATTCTTTGGAATTCTCCACCCCAAAGGGCTGTGGATACTGTGTCTCTGAGTATATTCAAGACAGAGAGATCGATTCTTGGGGAATCGAGGGATATGGAGATCGGGTGGGAAAGTGGAGTTGGGGTCAAAGATGAGCCATGATCTTATGGAGGATCAGGCTTGAGGGCCAGATGGCTGACTCCTGCTCGGAATTCATACATTCTTATGGCATTGAAAGATGTGAAAGCTTTTTTAACCACATGTTGTTTGTGCCTTTTTAAATCTTTGTGATAACACTTTGGTTTAAAAGCACAACATTTAAAATTAACTCTCTTTTCCACTTCCATTCTGTGGGGAAACATAAAGTCAACAAATCCCAAGCTGCGAAACTGCCTTTCCAGTCACAGCCCAAGCAGCAACAGTGGAGGGCAGAGCCATTGACAGTGCAATCACTGGGACGGGGGGGGGGTAGGAAAGAGAGAGAGTTGTGGGGCTGGAGGAGATTACCGAGATAGGGAGGGGTGAGGCCATGGGATTTGAAAATAAGGATGAGAATTTTGAAAGAGGTGTTGATTAACCGGGAGCTAATGTAGGTCAGCGAGCACAGGGGTGATGGGTGAGGGGGACTCGGTGCGAGTTAAGACACGGGCTGCCGAGTTTTGGATCACCTCTAGTTTACATCGGGCAGAATAAAAATAGGGAGTCGGCCATATGGTCCCTCGAGCCTGCTCCGCCATTCTATAAGATCATGACTGATCCAATCATGGACTCAGCTCTACTTCCCATAACCCTTTATCATTTAAGAAACTATGTATTTCTGTCTTAAATTTATTCAATGTCCCAGCTTCCACAGCTCAACCCTCAGAAGAAATTCCTCCTCATCTCAGTTTTAAATGGGCGGCCCCTTATTCTAAGATCATGCCCTCTAGTTCTAGTCTCCCCCATCAGTGGAAACATCCTCTCTGCATCTCTCGGAATGTGGGAGGCCAGCCAGGAGTGCATTGGTATAGTCAAGTCTGGAGGTAACAAAGGCACGGATGAGGGTTTCAGCAGCAGATGAACTAAGGCAGGGCAGAGACCGGCGATGTTTGAGCTTCAACTCCACTTTTCACACTATCCCCGATTCCCTTAATATCCAAAAATCTAGCGATTTCTGTCTTGAATATACTCAACAACTGAGCCTCCACAGCCCTCTGGGGAGAATTCCAAAGATTCACTACCCTCTGAGTGAAAACATTTTTCCTCATTTCGGTCAAAATGGCTGACCCCTTTACTCTGAGACTCTGACTCCTGGTTCTAAACTTCCCAGCATCTACCCTGCCAAGGCCTGCAAGAATGTTGTATGTTTCAATGAGATCACCTCATTTTTCTAAACTCCAGAGAATATAGGCCTAGTCTACTCAATCTCTGAGGACAATTACCCACCCACTCCCCATACCAGGAAAAAGTCTGGTGAACCTTTGTTGCACTTCCTCTGTAGCAAGTATATCCTTCCTTGGGTAAGGAGACAAAACTCTGCACAGTACTCCAGGTGTGGCCTCACCAATGCCCTGTTAAAGGTGCTATAGTAATAAAAGTTGTATAATTGCAGCAAGACATCTTTAGTCTTATACTCAAATCTTTTTGCAACAAAAACGTACCATTTTGCTTTCCTTATTGCTTGCTGTACCTGCATATTAACTTTCAGCAAATCATGTATAGAAAATAAGAGCAGTAGTAGGCCATTCGGTCCTTTGAGTCTGCACCGCCATTCAATATGATCATGGCTGATCCTCTATCTCAGCACCATATTCCTGCTTTTCCCCATACCCCTTGATGCCTTTTGTTTCTAGAAATCTATCTCCCTCTTAAATATATTCAGTGACTTGGCCTCCACAGGTTTACCACCCTCTGAGTGAAAAATTTCTCATCTCGGTCCTAAATTTCCTACCCTGTATCCTGAGTCTGTGACCCCTTGTTTTAGACTTCCCAGCCCAGGAAAACATCCTCCCCGCATTCAGTCTATCCAACCCAGTCAGAATTTTATACGTTTCAATGAGATCCCCTCTCATTCTTCTAAACTCGAGTGAATACAGGCCTAATCGACCCAATCTCTCCTCATACGACAGTCCTCCATCCCAGGAATCAGTCTGGTGAATCTTCGCTGCACTCCCTCTATGGCAACTATATCCTTTCGGAGGGAAGGAGACCAAAACTGTACACAACACTCCAGGTGCGGTCTCACCAAGGCCCTGTATAACTGGAGTAAGACATCCTTGCTCCTGTACTCAAATCCTCTTGCAATGAAGGCCAACATACCATTTGCCTTCCGAACTGCTTGCTGCACCTGCATTGCTTTCAATGACTGGTGTACAAGGACACCCAGGTCCCTCTGTACATTGACACTTTCCAAGCCATCATCATTTAAATAATAATTTGTCCTTAATGTTTTTCCTACCAAAGTGAATAACTTCACATTTATCCATGTTATACTACATCTGCCATGTGTTTGCCCACTCACTCAACCTATCTAAATCACCTTGCAGCATCTTTGCATCCTCCTCACAACTCACAATCCCACCTAGTTTTGTGTCGTCAGCAAACTTGGAAATATTACATTTGGTTCCCTCATCCAAATCATTTATATATATTTTAAATAGCTGGGCCCAGGCAATCTATTAATGTGGAAAAGGAATTGGTTGATAGGAGGCAGAGATTAGGGATAATGGGCATGAACTCTTATTGGCAAGATGTGACTAGTGGTTCGCCAGGGATCTGTATCTCAGCTTTTCACTATAAAGGGCTGGAATACAAAGTTATATTCTGGGCACCACACAAAAGATAAATTGCGTTTGAGGGGGTGCAGCACAAATTCACCAGAATGATACCAGGGCTAACATGGTTAAATTACGAGGACTGGTTGCACAGTCTAGGCTTGTATTCCCTCAAGTATAGAAGATTATAAGGGGTAATTTGTTCAAGATGATCATAGGGGATATGCTCTTAAAATTCGAGCCAGGCGTGAAATCAGGAAGCATTATTTCACTCCCTCCACCACTGGCACACTATCTACAGGATGCACTGCAGCAACTTGTCAAGGTGACTTCCAACAGTACCTCCCAAACCCACCACCTCACACACCAAGAAGGTGCATCTTTTCAGAGATCGACTTCTGGGGAATTAAATAGGGCAAGTGGAACATGTTTCAGTGAGTGACATTTAGGAAACTGAGCAGATCATTAGGTTCAGAGTAGTTATGGAAAAGGGCAAGGCACAATCAAAGGTGAAGATACTCAGCTGTAAGAGGGCTAATTTCCAGCCACCACACGTTAAAAAAATCCACATCAGGTATCTTCCACCCTTCAACATGTAGTTCAGGACCTGGAATATCAGGACCTTCATTGAAACACCTGTGAACTCATCCTCGATACGAGGGACTGCCGATGATGATGAACTTCAGGGAGTTGAAAAAGGATCTGGCTCAGATGGATTGGAATCTAAGATTGGCAGGTAAAACAATAAATGAACAAAAATACTTTGGTTCTATCTTCACTAAGGAAGACACAAATGCCCTTCCGAAAATACTAGGGGACAGAGGTTTAGCGAGAAGGAGGAACTAAAGGAAATCCTTATTAGTCAGCAAATTATGTTAGGAAAATTGATGGGATTAAACGCCGATAAATCCCCAGGGTCTGATAGTCTGCATCCCAGAGTACTTGAGGACGTGGTCCTAGAAATAGTGGATGCATTGGTGATCATTTTCCAACATTCTATAGACTCTGGATCAGTTCCTATGGACTGGAGAGTAGCTAATGTAACACCACTTTTTAAAAAAGGAGGGAGAGAAAACAGGTACTTATATAGACTGGTCAGCCTGACATTGGTGGCGGTGAAAATGTTGGAATCAATTATTAAAGATGCAATAGCAGCACATTTGGAAAACAGTGACCGGATCGGTCCGGTCCAAGTCAGCATGGATTTATGAAAGGGAAATCATTGCTTGACAAATCAAGAATTTTTTGAGGAATAAAAGTGAACAAGGGGGAGCCAGTGGATGTGGTGTATTTAGACTTTGAAAAGGCTTTTGACAAGGTCTCACACAAGAGATCAGTGTGCAAAATTAAAGCACATAGTATTGTGGGTAATGTACTGATGTGGATAGAGAACTGGTTGGCAGACAGGAAGCAAAGAATAGGAATAAATGGGTCCTAAATGTGAGGTTATCCACTTTGGTGGTAAAAACAGGAAGGCAGATTATTATCTGAATGGTGACAGATTAGTAAAAGGGGAGGTGCAACAAGACCTGGGTGTCATGATACATCAGTCATTAAAAGTTGGCATACAGCTACAACAGGCGATGACAGCAAATGGCATGTTGGCCTTCATAGTGAGAGGATTTGAGTACAGGAGCAGGGAGGTGTTACTGCAGTTGTGCAGGGCCTTGGTGAGACCTCACCTGGAATATTGTGTACAGTTTTGGTCTCCTAATCTGAGGAAAGACATTCTTGCTATTGAGGGAGGGCAGTGAAGGTTCACCAGACTGATTCCCAGGATGGCAGGACTGACATATGAAGAAAGACTGGATCGACTAGGCTTGTATTCACTGGAATTTAGAAGAATGAGAGGGGATCTCATCGAAACAGATAAAATTCTGACGGGGATTGGACAGGTTCGATGCAGGAAGAATGTTCCCGATGTTGGGGAAGTCCAGAACCAGGGGGATCACAGTCTAAGGATAAGGGGATAAGCCATTTAGGATCGAGATGAGGAGAAACTTCTTCACTCAGAGTTGTGAGCATATGCAATTTTGTACCAGAGAAAGTTGTTGAGGCCAGTTCGTTAGATATATTCAAAAAGGAGTTAGATGTGGTTGCGATTAAAGGGATCAAGGGTTATGGCGTGAAAGCAGGAATGGGGTACTGAAGTGCATGATCAGCCATGGGATGATCATATTGAATGGTGGTGCAGGCTCGAATGGCCTATATCTGCACCTATTTTCTATGTTTCTTTAAGGAGGAGATGGTTTGGGTAGATGAGACCAAGGAAGGATATCCAAAGCTAAAGCTCCCCGGACGACTAAAGAAAGAGATATTAAAATGAAACTGGGAAAGGGGGCTTATGATAAATGTCGACTAAATAATAGTGTAGAGAATTAAACAGAACACAAAAAATCTAAAAAAAAAAGGAAAGGGGCAAAAAGAGGGTATGAGAACAGATTAGCAGTTAACAAGAGAACACAAGTCTTTTGTAAACATAAATGGTACAAGTGTGTAAAGAAAGTTGGGGCTGACTCGGGACCAGATCTTAGGGAGGCAGAAGGCACAGCTGAGGCCCTAAATGAGTACTTTGCATCTCTCTTCACTGAAGAGGATGCTGCCAATGCCACAGTGAGGGAGGAGGCAATAGAGAAATTGGATAGGATAAAAATAGACAAGCACATAAGGAACAGGACTAGGCCATTCGGCACTTCGAGCTTGCCCCACCATTCAATAAGGTGGCTAATCTACCTCAACTTCACTTTCCCACACTCTCTCCATATCCCTCGATTCCCTTCATATTCAAAAATCTAGCGATTTCTGTCTTGAATATACTCAAAGGCTGAGCATCAGTGGCCTTCTGGGACAGAGAAGGAGGTTGGCAGTCCGCAAAGTAGAATAGTAACCCGGTCGGGTTGAGATGCATCCTAGGTTGCTGAAGCTGGAAATAGCTCTGGCCACAATCTTCCAATCCTCCTTCGATAATGGGAGTGGTGCCAGAGGACTGGACGCTTGAAAATGTTACATCTCAGTTCAAGAAAGGGGAGAGGGATAAACCCGGCCACTGCAGGCCAGTCAGTCTAACATGGTAATGGGGAAAAACTTTGAGACACTAATCTGGGACAAAATATGGGTTAATAAATGAAAGCACGGATTTGTTAAACACAAATCGTGTTTGATGAACTTGATTGAGTTCTTTGATAAAGTAACAGATTGGGGTTGATATATGTTAATGACATGGTTTTGGGTATACAGGGAATAAGAACTTGCAGCAGGTGTAGGCCATTTGGCCCCTCGAGCCTGCTCCCCCTTTCAATAAGATCATGGCTGATCTGATCTTGGCCTCAATTCCACTTCCCTGCCCGCTCCCCATAACCCTTAACTCCCTTTCAAAATTCAAAGTTTGCAGACGGCACAAAGCTTGAAATGAGTAAACAGTGAGAGGGTAGTAACGGTTTGCTGTCCCTCTCAGGTTGAGAAAAGTTAGTGTTGGGTCTGATCTGGGAGTGCAGGTCGATGGGAATAAACTGCAGTCAGTAAATTTGAGACAAAGTAGTAGTGTTTAATTGTTACCATATGCATTGCAGGCCAGCCCAGGCTGTGTCGTGAATATTTACACAAGTTACAATTTAAAAAAGACCGAAACAAGCTGAAACTCCAGCAGATTCAATCAGGGCAGAAGCAGTGACTCAGGGAGAGGAGCCCTGGCCCCAGGGGATAAGTCATGGGAAGGCGCCTGGTTCCTGTGCTTCCTCCTCAAGCCATTCCTGACCCATCTGTTCATGACCTCTGTGCCCTCTGACCCAGCCGCTCCAATCTCCTCTGCCCCCTCCCTCAGTGAAGTGCCTTTGGCTGGTGGATGTTTCCTGTGAAATATTGATGGTGGGAGAGAACGAGAGGAAGAGCTGGTTCCGTGGTCTCGAGCAGAGAATCGGCCTGGAACAAGAGTCGTGATTACTATCGATGTGTCACCTCCGGCCTCGAGAGGGGGAGAGTGGGGGAGAAACTCAGCTCGCCGGCCAGGAAACACATGCACAGCCCCTCCCCCAGAACCTCCACTCAGCCCCTCCCCCCGGTACCCCCAATTGCCACCCCTTCGCCCCCCCCGGGACCCCCACTCACAGACCCCCCCCCCCCCGGGACCCCCAATCACTGTCGCTCCCCTCACCCCCTGGGACCCCCCACACTAAGTCCCTCCCCCCCCCCCGGGACCCCCATTCGCTGCCCCGGGACTCTCTCCAGGCCCGATCTGACTGCCCTGGAACTCTCCCCTGACCCACTCTGACTGACCCTGCCCTGGGACCCTCCCCAGACCCGTTCTGACTGCCCCTCCCTGGGACCCTCCCCGACCCAATCTGACTGCCCCTCCCTGGGACCCTCCCCGACCCAATCTGACTGCCCCTCCCTGGGACCCTCCCCAGACCCGTTCTGACTACCCCTCCCTTGGAACCCTTCCCCGACCCAATCTGACTGCCCCTCCCTGGGACCCTCCCCGACCCACTTTGACTGCCCCTCCCGAGACCCGTTCTGACTGCCCCTGCCCTAGAACCCTTTCCTTTCTACTGGTCCCGCCCCTCCCCCAGGATCTGCCCCCCTCCCCCCCCCCCGCCAGGTTACATGGACATGCTGGTCAGGTTGTCATGACTCAGGCCTCCCTTGCGCACGCTGCTCGCCCCATGCCCCGAGCTGCAGTACTCCTGCAGGTTGTGCCGCAGGGTGACCAGCGCGGAGCCCAGGCAGGCCCGGTTGGGGGCCATGACCCCACCCGGCAACTGGAACATCACGGTGGCCACGCCCGCCATCCCGTCGTCGGTGGGCTCCAGCGTGATGGGCCCCACCTTGAAGCCGGTGTAGGAGTAGCCGATGAGCTGGGGCAGGAAGGGCTCGGAGCGGCGGCCGTGGGGGTGTGGCTCGGGCGGGTGCGGTTTGAGCTGCGGCATCAGCTTGTGGCGCAGGGGCAGGAAGACCAGCTCGGTGTCGGGCTCAAAGTAGACGGCCAGCTTGGCGAAGGGGCGGCTCGCCATCTTGTTCATCTCCTGGATGTGGCGGCGGTGCTCACGGCGGAAGTCGACGAACTGCTTCATCTTCCAGAGCAGCACGCAGACCGAGAGGAAGAGGAAGAAGCAGGAGAAGAAGACACTGAAGAAGACGAAGAGGTCGATGTGGGCCTGGTCCTGGCGGAAGAAGAGCAGGCCCTGGGACTCTCCCGCGGCCCCCCCGCCACCGCTCCCGTTGCCCACCCCCAGCAGCACCATGAAGAAGCGCTGTGTCTTGAGGGTGTGCAGCTCGTAGGGGTAGGTGATGACCAGCCGCTCCCGCACGCCCCTCACCATCAGGATGGTGTGCTGGCTGCTGATGGTGATGTAGGTGGTCAGCCCCTCCGCCCGCTCCTCCCGCACCCTCTCCACGTCCTGAGCCTCGGGGAGCGGCACGCTGACGTTGAGCGCCCGCCGCTTCCTCAGCAGCTCCGGGTTGAGGGGCTCCTGGCGGGAGTCGGGGTCCCCCACCCGCACAGTGTGCACCCCGCTGGCGGGGCCAATGGCCACGGTGAAGGAGGAGTGGGAGTTGGAGATGTAGACGTCCACACCCCCGAAGGTCACGTCGATGGTGATGCGGATGTCCACGTTGGTGAACTTGGGCTGCACGGCGAACAGGACAGTGCGGCCCAGCGGCAGGTTCTTGATGTTGGGCTCGTGGTAGCAGTTGCTCTGGGAGGTGGGGTCGAAGCAGTACTCCTGCTCCACCGTGATCTGCCGGTAACACTGGCGGCCGTTGGTGGGGTTCCCCAGGAAATTCTCCTTGCAGCGAGCGCACTACCGAGAGAAGGAGCCAGAGTGAGAACCAGACGTTGCCATGGGCCGGGCAATGGGTGAGGAGTGAAGATGGGGGATGGGAACCGGGCAGAGGTCGGGGGTTCCGCAAGGACCGAGGTCGGGCGGGGGCGTCGCGAGGGCAGAGGTCGGGGGGGGGGCATCGCGTTAGGGCAGAGGTCGGGGAGGGGGCGTCGCGTTAGGGCAGAGGTCGGGGGGGGCATCGCGTTAGGGCAGAGGTCGGGGGGGTCGCGAGGGCAGAGGTCGGGGGGCGTCGCGTTAGGGCAGAGGTCGAGGGGGGCGTCGCGAGGGCAGAGGTCGGGGAGGGGGCGTCGCGTTAGGGCAGAGGTCGGGGAGGGGGCGTCGCGTTAGGGCAGAGGTCGGGGGGGTCGCGAGGGCAGAGGTCGGGGGGGCGTCGCGTTAGGGCAGAGGTCGGGGAGGGGGCGTCGCGAGGGCAGAGGTCGAGGGGGGCGTCGCGTTAGGGCAGAGGTCGGGGGGTCGCGAGGGCAGAGGTCGGGGGCGTCGCGAGGTCGGGGGCGTCGCGAGGGCAGAGGTCGGGGGGCGTCGCGAGGGCAGAGGTCGGGGGCATCGCGAGGGCAGAGGTCGGGGGCATCGCGAGGGCAGAGGTCGGGGGGCGTCGCGAGGGCAGAGGTCGGGGGGCGTCGCGTTAGGGCAGAGGTCAGGGGGCATCGCGAGGGCGTCGCGTTAGGGCAGAGGTCGGGGGGGCGTCGCGAGGGCAGAGGTCGGGGGGGGCGTCGCGTTACGGCAGAGGTCGGGGGGCATCGCGAGGGCAGAGGTCGGGGGGGCGTCGCGAGGGCAGAGGTCGGGGGGGGCGTCGCGTTAGGGCCTGCCGTGAGGGGGGGTCGCGAGAGTCATGGTCGGGGGGAGGGGAATGAGAGGGGAGAGGTCAGTGAGCCACGAGGGTCAGAGGCCGCAGGCGGTGAAGCCGCAAGTGGTGAGGTCGGGGAGCTCTCACTTGGTATTTATAACAATCCTTCTTGTCGGTCTGTGCGGTGGGGCAGCTGGTCTCCGTGTTGTTCTGACACTGGCACTCAGTGCCATCCGTACTCCGACACCGGTCCCAGTGACCGTTACACTGGCACCTGCAATAGGACAGACTGTTATAGAGTCAGCAGGGACAGAGACCGAGGGGGAGGGAGGGGGGCGCTACCGGCACGCACCGCGCGGGGGTTGCCGAGAGAAACTGCGGTGGGGGGGGGGGGGGCTAACGGGACACACGGCGGTGGGGGGGGGCTAACGGGACACACGGCGGTGGGGGGGGGCTAACGGGACCCACTGCGGTGGGGGGGGGCTAACGGGACACACGGCGGTGGGGGGGGGCTAACGGGACACACTGTGGTGGGGGGGGGCTAACGGGACACACTGCGGTGGGGGGGGGCTAACGGGACACACTGCGGTGGGGACTAACGGGACACACTGCGGTGGGGGGGGGTTGCCGAGAGAAACTGCGGTGGGGTGGGGGGGCTAACGGGACACACTGCGGTGGGGGGGGGTTGCCGAGAGAAACTGCGGTGGGGTGGGGGGGCTAACGGGACACACTGCGGTGGGGACTAACGGGACACACTGCGGTGGGGGGGGCTAACGGGACACACTGCGGTGGGGACTAACGGGACACACTGCGGTGGGGGGGGGTTGCCGAGAGAAACTGCGGTGGGGTGGGGGGGCTAACGGGACACACTGCGGTGGGGACTAACGGGACACACGGCGGTGGGGGGGGGCTAACGGGACACACTGCGGTGGGGGGGGGTTGCCGAGAGAAACTGCGGTGGGGTGGGGGGGGGGGGGGGCTAACGGGACACACTGCGGTGGGGGGGGGCTAACGGGACACACTGCGGTGGGGGGGGGTTGCCGAGAGAAACTGCGGTGGGGTGGGGGGGCTAACGGGACACACTGCGGTGGGGGGGGGCTAACGGGACACACTGCGGTGGGGGGGGGTTGCCGAGAGACACTGCGGTGGGGTGGGGGGGCTAACGGGACACACTGTGGTGGGGGGGGGTTGCCGAGAGACACTGCGGTGGGGTGGGGGGGCTAACGGGACACACTGCGGTGGGGGGGGGCTAACGGGACACACTGTGGTGGGGGGGGGTTGCCGAGAGACACTGCGGTGGGGTGGGGGGGCTAACGGGACACACTGCGGTGGGGGGGGGCTAACGGGACACACTGCGGTGGGGGGGGGCTAACGGGACACACTGCGGTGGGGGGGGGTTGCCGAGAGAAACTGCGGTGGGGTGGGGGGGGGGGGGGTCTAACGGGACACACTGCGGTGGGGGGGGGGGGGTTCTAACGGGACACACTGCGGTGGGGGGGGGTTGCCGAGAGAAACTGCGGTGGGGTGGGGGGGCTAACGGGACACACTGCGGTGGGGGGGCTAACGGGACACACTGCGGTGGGGGGACTAACGGGACACACTGCGGTGGGGGGGCTAACGGGACACACGGCGGTGGGGACTAACGGGACACACTGTGGTGGGGGGGGGTTGCCGAGAGAAACTGCGGTGGGGTGGGGGGGGGGGGGGTCTAACGGGACACACTGCGGTGGGGGGGGGGGGGTCTAACGGGACACACTGTGGTGGGGGGGGGGTTGCCGAGAGACACTGCGGTGGGTGGGGGGGCTAACGGGACACACCGTGTGTGTAACCTTATAGCAACGGGAACGCTGAATTTAAACTAAGAAGCTCGCAGAGAATGACGCTGGGAGATAGCCGCAACGCGCAGCGCGGGATTGGTCCATACTTGGTGCATTTGCCTTCCAATAGGAAGTAGCCGTCGAGACAGGTGTCACAGCGCTCCCCCGAGCTGTTGTTGAGACACTGGACGCAGACGGCACTCTCCTCGACGGGACCCTCCAACACCCAGCTCGTGATCTGTACAGGGCACAGAGCGGAAGGCATGTCAATACAGCGAGAGGTGACAGACAGACCACACACACCCGCCCCCTCCTGTCTGGGGAGACCCCCCCCGTCGCCCCCTCCCAAACTGACTGCCACATGTTGAACTTGGAGGGGCAGTAGGTCAATCCAGCCCTTCCAAGTTGAATCTGTGTCAGTCAGTTTGGTGAGGCTGGCGGTTATGGCAGAGTGGGCAGGGCCAGCTCAGGACCCCGGGGGCAGGCTGTGGGCAATGCCAGTTCAGGACATTCAGGGTGGGCTGGTAAATGATTGTGCCCATCGTATTATCGTGAGGTCAGTGTATGCCGTTGAGGGCACGAGGTGGCAGCAGCTTCTGTGAAATGGAGAGCTCCTGACCCAGAGTGGCAGAGGATGAGGTGTAACCCTGGCATTGAAGGCTCACATGAGGCACCAGCACGGGGAGCGGGCAGGTAGGACAGACCACACAGTGCCCGGGGAGTGACTGCACTGACCTTGGCTGGCTCGAGTGGGTATCTCTCAGGGTCTGTCCTCCCTTTCTCGTTCTGCTCCCTCATGATGCAGATATGGCTGTTGTTGTTGCAGTAGTTGCTGCAGGGTTTGCACAGGCCCCCAGCCAGCGCCGAGCCCACAAACAGCGGCTTGCATTTCTCGCAGTGATCACCCTGAACACACACAGCACAGGCTCAGGTCAGTGGGCTATCAGTCACAGCCCCCTCCACACCCCCCGATCCCCTCCCCCGACTCCCCACACCCCCGATCCCCTCCCCCGACTCCCCACACCCCCCTCCACAACTCCCCATCCCCTCCCCCGACTCCCCACACCCCCCGATCCCTCCCCGACTCCCCACACCCCCTCCACAACTCCCCATCCCCTCCCCGACTCCCCACACCCCCGATCCCTCCCGACTCCACACACCCCCCGCCACAACTCCCCATCCCCTCCCCCGACTCCCACACCCCCCTCCACAACTCCCCATCCCCTCCCCCGACTCCCCACACCCCCGATCCCCTCCCCGACTCCCCACACCCCCCTCCACAACTCCCCATCCCCTCCCCCGACTCCCCACACCCCCCGACTCCCCACACCCCCCTCCACAACTCCCCATCCCCTCCCCCGACTCCCCACACCCCCCAACTCCCCACACCCCCCCTCCACAACTCCCCATTCCCTCCCCCGACTCCCCACACCCCCTCCACAACTCCCCATCCCCTCCCCCGACTCCCCACACCCCCCTCCACAACTCCCCATCCCCTCCCCCGACTCCCCACACCCCCGACTCCCCACACCCCCCTCCACAACTCCCCATCCCCTCCCCCGACTCCCCACACCCCCCGATCCCCTCCCCCGACTCCCCACACCCCCCTCCACAACTCCCCATCCCCTCCCCGACTCCCCACACCCCCCTCCACAACTCCCCATCCCCTCCCCCGACTCCCCACACCCCCCGATCCCCTCCCCGACTCCCCACACCCCCCCTCCACAACTCCCCATCCCCTCCCCCGACTCCCCACACCCCCCGACTCCCCACACCCCCCTCCACAACTCCCCATCCCCTCCCCCGACTCCCACACCCCCCAACTCCCCACACCCCCCCTCCACAACTCCCCATTCCCTCCCCCGACTCCCCACACCCCCCTCCACAACTCCCCATCCCCTCCCCCGACTCCCCACACCCCCGACTCCCACACCCCCGACTCCCCACACCCCCCTCCACAACTCCCCATCCCCTCCCCCGACTCCCCACACCCCCTCCACAACTCCCCATCCCCTCCCCCGACTCCCACACCCCCCTCCACAACTCCCCATCCCCTCCCCCGACTCCCCACACCCCCCGACTCCCACACCCCCCTCCACAACTCCCCATCCCCTCCCCCGACTCCCCACACCCCCCGACTCCCCACACCCCCCTCCACAACTCCTCATCCCCTCCCCCAACTCCCCACACCCCCCGATCCCTCCCCCGACTCCCCACCCCCCCCGATCCCCTCCCCCGACTCCCCACCCCCCCCGATCCCCTCCCCCGACTCCCCACACCCCCCTCCACAACTTCCCATCCCCTCCCCCGACTCCCCACACCCCCCGATCCCCTCCCCCGACTCCCCACACCCCCCGACTCCCCACACCCCCCTCCACAACTTCCCATCCCCTCCCCCGACTCCCCACACCCCCCGACTCCCCACACCCCCCGACTCCCCACACCCCCCGCCACAACTCCCCATCCCCTCCCCCGACTCCCCACACCCCCCGCCACAACTCCCCATCCCCTCCCCCGACTCCCCACACCCCCCGCCACAACTCCCCATCCCCTCCCCCGACTCCCCACACCCCCCCCTCCCAACTCCCCACCCCCTCCCCCCATCCCCTCCCCCGACTCCCCACACCCCCCTCCACAACTTCCCATCCCCTCCCCCGACTCCCCACACCCCCCGATCCCCTCCCCCGACTCCCCACACCCCCCGATCCCCTCCCCCGACTCCCCACACCCCCCGACTCCACACACCCCCCGATCCCCTCCCCCGACTCCCCACACCCCCCGATCCCCTCCCCCGACTCCACACACCCCCCGCCACAACTCCCCATCCCCTCCCCCGACTCCCCACACCCCCCGACTCCACACACCCCCCGCCACAACTCCCCATCCCCTCCCCCGACTCCCCACACCCTTCACCCCCCCTCCCCCCGACTCCCCACACCCTTCACCCCCCCTCCCCCCGACTCCCCACACCCTTCACTCCCCCCGACTCCCCACACCCTTCACTCCCCCCGACTCCCCACACCCTTCACTCCCCCCGACTCCCCACACCCTTCACTCCCCCCGACTCCCCACACCCTTCACTCCCCCCGACTCCCCACACCCTTCACTCCCCCGACTCCCCACACCCTTCACTCCCCCCGACTCCCCACACCCTTCACTCCCCCCGACTCCCCACACCCTTCACTCCCCCCGACTCCCCACACCCTTCACTCCCCCCGACTCCCCACACCCTTCACTCCCCCCGACTCCCCACACCCTTCACTCCCCCCGACTCCCCACACC